>NC_071257.1:33756180-33783680 GCF_023375685.1 Ictalurus furcatus | reverse complement strand
CATGTAAACGTACTGACTGACTACTCTATCGAAATGTTCACTTACAAGTTGATGTTTTGATGCTCCGGCAGCTCCAGAGTTTTAAATACTAGCAAATCGCATCCATATCTTAGTGATAAATTAACCATCAGCCTGTCATAACTTTACAGCTAATGTGTGTTTTAGGAGATGTTTACTGTTGCGAGACACGGCGTCGAAATATGAGCTAAATCCTTTTCTATCCTGGTTATAAACTTGGCGAGTTTGGTATTTAATTAGTTGAAACGTTTATATTGATTCCGCTAATTAGCACCAGCGTTGGAGTCGATTCCCATTTAGTGACCCAGTTTGGTAACCGCATCTGATTTGCTTGGTCTTATTTGTTATCGAAGGAAGCGAAAATTTGGGAGCGTGCTGTTAAAGGACAACAGTCAAACAGTGGGGTGGTGTGATGACGCGGAGGTACTGTTACCCCCCTGAAGCTGGTCATTTTCCTATAACAGCACGTCCCATGGTGGTTTATTTCTCTTACATTTACATTTATGGCATTTGACAGACGCCCTTATCCAGACCGACGTACATTTATCTCATTTTCTACAACTGAGCAGTCGAGGGTTAAGGGCCTTGCTCAAGGGCCCAACAGTGGTAGCTTGGTAGTGCTGGAAATTGAACTCACGACCTTCTGATCAGCAATTTGCCAATGCTAAAATGATTCATTCATTAAAGAATGTTGTATTCATTAGTAGTTGGGTGTAAAGTCATATCTTTATGTAAAGGAAAAAAAAAAACCAACGAAAACGAACCAGGTTTGAAAAAATGCAACGTGACTTTGTAGGAATAAAAAGTCGGAGAAAACCGGTTTTTGGCTTTGCATCTCCTGTATGAGAGGGGGTCTGGGATGACGGTAACTGATGAAGTGCAGTTTTGGAGCTGCTCCACCCGGGTCCTCATAGGTGTTATCTTTTCTAGCCAGGCAAGAACAGAAGTAAAATGGCTTACACCCAACCTAATTAGCAAGAAGGCAGCGGTATACCGCTAAATCATGCTCGAGTCTGCACCAAAATACATCCCAGAGGCGTGAGATGAAGATTTCAGGCTTTCCTTGTGTAGCGCTCTGGGCCCTTTGATTCATTCCGAGTTGCGAGAGCGGAAATGAACGCAAAACCAAGCGAACGCCGTGACATTCGGAAGAGCTCGCGATTCTTCTGAATTACCGCCGATTTGTTCCGAGACGCGTCACGTGACGTCATCAGCGTCTTCGATTCACGTCCGTCGAACATGACTACAGCTGAAAGGTCTCATTTACCAACAAACATCACCGCGAAAGAGTTTCGTGCGATGGTGATATCGCCAATTCAGCTAGTTTTCGTTTGTTTGTTTTCGTGCCAGATTTCACTGAACACATCAGCCTTTTTAAAACTAATCCCAAACGGACAAGACTATTGCTAGCTCAAAAAATGGTACTGTCGATCATTCTGGTCATCAGCATGAAATATGTTAGACCCGAAAGTTAACAATTTTCGCTCATAAGGACATTATTTATTTTCAGCACCGACAGTGAAATCACAATGCCTCCATCACTTAGAGGCATAAAAGCATCTGGTTATCTTTTTTAAATAATATACAGCATTAATTACAACCTGCTATTATAGAGTCGCCACACTGCACCGCGTTTATTCTGTCCATGTCCACTGCTGTCCCCATATACTGTCATGCACACTTTAGAATACGTGCATTTCTTACAGTATAAAATATACTGCATTATACACCATCACTATTGACATGTATATTGGTCCAAATATGAATTGCTGTATTTCTTTACAGCATATTGCTTGCATATATATTGGTTGAATTGTGTGGCGCGACAGCGGCGGTGCTGAATCGCTGCGACACCTCGTACAAACGAGATGTAGGCGCTTTGACGCTCTGGGATTCCCTCTGAATGAGACAGATTTTCATTAGCATTCAGAGAGATGAAAAGAAACAGGAGTCTAGCGGAAGCGCCGGAACCCGAGCGCTACAACAATAACTACAGAAAGTAAATAAGTAAGTAAGTGGAACTAGTGGCAAAACCTCGTACACTTCTGTAACTGAATAACGCCTATACGGTTATCAAAGCAAGGGGACGACATTGCGAATATGGCAGAATTTAGCTAATATTTATTATTATTACATTATTCAGTCTGTTTTTAGATACTTTGAGTCATTTCAATTGAAATGGTCTTTTTCCATCCTTTGTTAAAAAAAAAAAAAAAAAAGCAAAACTATATAATAACTATATGTATATATATTGTCATTGTTTTATTGATGGGGCGCACGGTGGCTTAGTGGTTAGCACGTTCGCCTCACACCTCCAGGGTCAGGGTTTGGGGTTTGAATCCTGCCGCAGCCCTGTGTGTGCGGGGGTTTCCTCCGGGTACTCCGGTTTCCTCCCCCAGTCCAAAGACATGCATGGTAGGCTGATTGGCGTGTCCAAAGTGTCCGTAGTGTATGAACGGGTGTGTGAGTGTGTGTGTGGTTGCGATGGATTGGCACCCTGTCCAGGGTGTACCCCGCCTTGTGCCCCATGCTCCCTGGGATAGGCTCCAGGTTTTCCGTGACCCTGAAGGAAGGATAAGCGGTATAGAAGATGTATGGATGGATAAATGTTATAGTGTTATACACCCACACACACACACACATATATATATATATACAGTATATAAGGGATAATCCAAGGCTAGGTGTGCATTACGAGCGTGGTGTGCAAAATTTCGGCAGATTCGAGAGTCCGTTTCTCATAAAATAGCAAAAACAAATAAAAATACGATGAATAAAAAAATCAGTAAAGGAGAGAATACAGACAAAATCCCGAGCAATGGGAAGGAATATATATTAAAGAAAAGTATTATACTTTGTGTGTATGTATGTGTGTGTGTGTGTGTGTGTGTGTGTGTGTGTGTGTGTGTGTGTAGCAAGCCAAAGCTGAACTGTTACGCTTGGCAGCTTCGGGGGGGGAAAAAAAATCATTTTTAACTGTGACTTGGAGGTAGAGAATTTCAGGAAACTGAAGAACGATACCCAGCAGAAACACCGTTCAGCGTCCGCTGTGTCTTACTCCGCTCCTGTACTCACCTTGTTCCCTCTCCATCCGTCGGTCTACTCTCCTCACACTTCCTTCTCTTCCTCCTTCCTTCACTCTTATATCACGTCCCACGTCCGTTAATGACTTTCCCCTTGCTAACTGGGGGGCGTTACTAACAAAACCTCGTTTGTTTTTATTTATTTTTTTCCAGCTCTGCCACATGACGAACTCTCTCTGACACGGGACCCTACCTGACCACATCTGTCTTCTTATTAAAGCAGAACTGCGTATTAGGAAAGAAATGACACGTCTGACTAATTTTTTGTCACCTTTAGAAAGGCCCTGATTTACTAAGATCCCGAATAATGGGCGCTAATTTGAGTGTAATGGGATAAATTGTGCATGCACAAATGGATGTACTGAAGAATAATCGCCTGAGTGATATCATGTGCGCACTAGGGGTAGGTTTTTGCGTGTGCTGATTGTTCTTGAAGGCCATGACGGGTTCAGATCGCTGAGAGTGCTTTCACACCTATTAGTCTGGTTGCTGAGTCTGAATGATGATTCTTTTACTTTGGGTGCTATCTGCTTTCGAGTGTTTTCTCAAAGTATGTATTTAAAGAAAGAAAAAAAGGCAACCCCCGTCCAAAAAAAAAAAATATATATATAGGGCTGGAAGCGCCTTCATTCATTGGTCAGAAATGGGAAAAGGGCGTATAAATCGTATAAAATCACCCAAGCACGGAGAAGGAACTAAATAAATTACTAGTTAATTCTAAAGGCATCCTTTATTTTTATTTCCACATTTTAGAATAATAATGAAGTCAAGACTCTTGAATAACACGAATGGAATTATGGGAATTATGCTGCGATCCAAAATAAATCAAAATAATTTCATATTTTAGCATCTTTAAAGTCGACGCCCTTTTCGCCTAGAAATTTCCGGAAATGTATTCTTGGTGTTTTCTCACCCGATTTCTTGAGGAATTTCCCTGAGATGCTTTTTAGACAGTATTAACGGAGCTCACGCCTACGCCGGATGCTTATCGGCTGCTTTCGGGAAAATATTTCCCTCCGAGTCGTCCAGTTCTTGTAAATAAAACGTTAAGTTTTCTAATGGAAGAAATCCATTAGAACGTCGGCGCGATTACCCTACGTGTTCGGCTACGACACGGATCGGATCGAGAGGTTTTCAAGACCGTGAGAAACATTTCGGTCGAGCGTCCACAAACTTTTGAGCGGTCGTGTGTATGCTGTACTCACTCGGGCCAGGCTCGTTCCTGAGGGCACTTTGTAGGGGACGTACTTCCTGTAGATGTGGCCCACTCTGGAGCACGGCACGTCATACATACTGCCTCCACACATCCACACCTGAGGGAAACACACACACACACACACACATATATACCCAGTGATATTTCTTTCAAGCACTGAGTGAGAGAGAGAGAGAGAGAGAGAGAGAGAGAGAGATGAGTAATACCTGATCTCTCTGAGTTTTTTTGGGGGTCCTACTCTAAAAGCCAGTGAGTAAGCTTGTTGTGCAATAATCTATAACTCTGTTCACATGTTCCACCATGTGTATGTGTCAAAAACAACCGCCATCCTCTCTACAGGCTCCAATTACACTCCTACTAGCTGACAGCACAGGAGAGGAAGGGGGGAAAAAGCCTTTTCCTCCGGCTTAATCTCTACTCATCTGCCTCTCTCCTTCATCTGAACTGCACACAGCGATGAAGGGAGAGAGATTTCCCCTCAAGCGAGAAAGCTTTTCCTATCCGGCAACTTTAAAAAAAATATATATATATATATATAAATAAAAAAAACTGAGGAAAGATTCAGCATCTGCATTGTGGAAGTGTTGTGGGCATTTGACAGACAGGTCTGGAGACTCTTCGTTTCATGGTCTCTCCCGCTGTGTGAGAGAGCGGTGTGCTGATATCAAACAACACGCTGCTCTCTCTCTCTCTCTCTCTCTCTCTCTCTCTCTCTCCTGCTGGGGCAGCCACTTAGCGGTCAGACACACTTCACACGCGCCGGGATGGAACTGTCCTGGACATGATATCAAACCGCTCTCCCTTGAGAGTAAACAAGAGAAAGATGAATCATTTTCACGCAGTAACTCACACGCCATACACGAGATGAAGGCATGGAGGTAACGGGATAGCGTTGGGAGGAATCGTGCAGCATGTTGAAATCCGCCCACGTCCGACAGAAGGACGCCGGTTGGATAAAGACAGCTGACCGGTATATTGGCTGGCGCCGGGCTCGAACGGTCCAAGTTGGTCCTCACGCTGCAGTCACGCTAAAGCTGAATAACAGCGATAACACGTTTCTCACTGTTCACCGGATGTGTAAACAAGATCCGCAACCCTATCTATACGCAGCGACAGTAACAATAATAAAAAAAAAAAGATATATATATATATATATATATATATATATTTAAAAAACCTTGGCAATTGTTATCGAAAAAAAAATAAAAAAGGTTTTAATTTAGTTCCTGAAATATTTCTGCAGTTGCCATGGTTTCCAGACAGCCCGTGTTCCAACCACAAAGTTCAACTGATGGTGCACGGGAGTGGAGCGCCGAATAAAAAAAAAAAAAAAAAGGCAGCCATGGCAGGTATTTTATCTCTGATAAAAGTGAAAAATCCCTCACACGCGCTTGTCTCTGGTGTTCCGGCCTCGCTAATCAAAACCGAAGCGCCTCGGACGGACAGGAGATCACAGGGTCACACGGACCAATTAGTTTCGGCGCTGCCTGGAAACGCACCTGCGCCGGCGCCTGTCTTTTTCTTTCGGACTCTTCCTGCGTGTCCTTTTGGCCGTAACACACAGGAAGGAATATGACAAAACTTTGGTGTGGAGCTTCACAGAGCTGTCAGAGATGAGCAATGCTCGTGAGGCAGGATGGAAGCAGACGGACCTCGTCGCGCGCGATATTGCTTCTTAGAGGCTCCGTGCTTCGCTGTGGGGCAAAATGAAGTTTCAGGAAACCGGAGGAGTACTCGACGGTCAGGTGACAGGAGAGCGCTGATGAAAGGCTTCAGAGTTGTGCTATTTTTAGCCGCCGTACCCTCATGGAGTACTGGCCTGTATTTTCTGCCCCTGTAATCAATCCTACAGTGTCAAGACTATTCTTGACCCACTTGAGGTAGCTCGGGTCAAGCGTGTCCGATGCAGCGTCTCAACATCTGTATGCACGCGAGCCTGAAGCTCTGTTCACGGCTTTGTTCCGTTTGAGCGCGACGAACGCGGCATCGAATCGCCGAGAGAACCCTGTGTCCGTTCACAATTGGACAGAATGTCATGTAATAGAGTATCTACTCAGGGAACGCACAGGATAACACACTTGCGGTGTGCTGTTCTAATAAAATAATCAGTGACAGGGTGGTGTGATGTGATGAAGTGAAGCAGTCGTGTGTGTGTGTGTGTGTGTGTGTGTTCGGATTTGTCCCACACACTCTCTCACCTTGAAAGAAATCTCGTACTGCTCTCCTCCCCAGATCTCCAGGCCCGTATCGTAGCCTCCCAGCTCCCAGAACCACAGACGGTTCACGGCAAACAGACCTCCGGCCATCACTGGAGACCTGGAGAGATGAACAGAGGACCAACTTGTTCACTGCTCGCGCTCTCTCACTCTCTCTCACTCACTTTCTCTCTCACTCACTCTCCCACACACCTCATAACACATTTATAAGTATAGATTCTGACGAAGCTCAAGGGCAGTTCAGCTAGACGGAGAAATTCTCCCGAAGGTCATAGAGAGGGATAGAGACACTGTATAGCAGAACAAAAAGTCAGCACTTTAAAGTTTCTGAGGAGTTCAGTAGCTTCAGACTGCTGAGACAGACGACTTCGCTCCCTCATCAGGGTTTACAGACGGATGACGATTCGCAAAACACTGAACTAAAATGGTGCTACTGTTCAAGTGTCTTGCACCACATACACAGCATAAAAATGAAAATTTATATATATATATATATATATATAATGTCTATCTCTCTCTCTCTCTATATATATGTCTATCTCTCTCTCTCTATATATATATATGTCTATCTCTCTCTCTCTATATCTCTCTCTCTCTATGTATTTATATATATATATATGTCTATCTCTCTTTCTCTCTCTCTCTCTCTATATATATATGTCTCTCTCTCTCTCTATATATATATATGTCTATCTCTCTTTCTCTCTCTATATATATATATGTCTATCTCTCTCTCTATATATATATATATGTCTATCTCTCTCTATATATATATATGTCTATCTCTGTCTCTCTCTCTCTATATATATATGTTTATATCTCTCTCTCTCTATATATATATATATGTCTATCTCTCTTTCTCTCTCTATATATATATATGTCTATCTCTGTCTCTCTCTCTCTCTATATATATATGTCTGTCTCTCTCTCTCTATATATATATGTCTCTCTCTCTCTATATATATATATATATGTCTATCTCTCTTTCTCTCTCTCTATATATATGTCTATCTCTCTCTCTATATATATATATGTCTATCTCTCTCTATATATATATGTCTATCTCTGTCTCTCTCTCTCTATATATATATATATGTCTATCTCTCTTTCTCTCTATATATATATGTCTATCTCTCTTTCTCTCTCTCTCTCTCTCTATATATGTCTATCTCTCTCTCTATATATATGTCTATCTCTGTCTCTCTCTCTCTCTATATATATATATATATATGTTTATATCTCTCTCTCTCTCTCTCTATATATATATATGTCTATCTCTCTTTCTCTCTCTCTATATATATATGTCTATCTCTGTCTCTCTCTCTTTATATATATATATGTTTATATCTCTCTCTCTCTATATATATATATATATGTCTATCTCTGTCTCTCTCTCTCTCTATATATATATATGTCTGTCTCTCTCTCTCTCTATATATATGTCTCTCTCTCTCTCTATATATATATATGTCTATCTCTCTTTCTCTCTCTCTATATATATATGTCTATCTCTCTCTCTATATATATGTCTATCTCTGTCTCTCTCTCTCTCTATATATATATATATGTTTATATATCTCTCTCTCTCTCTCTCTATATATATATATATATGTCTATCTCTCTTTCTCTCTCTCTATATATATATGTCTATCTCTGTCTCTCTCTCTCTATATATATATATGTTTATATCTCTCTCTCTCTCTCTCTCTATATATATATATATATATATGTCTATCTCTCTTTCTCTCTCTCTATATATATGTCCATCTCTCTCTCTCTCTCTCTCTCTATATATATATATGTCTCTCTCTCACTCTCTCTATATATATATGTCTATATCTCTCTCTATAAATATATCTATACCTCTCTATCAATCTATATACATATATCTATATATATATATATCTATCTGTCCCTCTATCTTTCTCTATATCTATCTATATATATATGTCTATCTCTGTCTCTCTCTCTCTCTCTCTATATATATGTCTATCTCTCTTTCTCTCTCTATATATATATGTCCATCTCTCTCTCTCTCTCTCTCTATATATATATATATGTCTATCTCTCTCTCTCTCTATATATATATATGTCTCTCTCTCACTCTCTCTCTCTCTCTCTCTATATATATATATATGTCTATATCTCTCTCTATAAATATATCTATATCTCTCTATCAATCTATATACATATATCTATATATATATCTATCTGTCCCTCTATCTTTCTCTATATCTATATATATATATATATGTCTATCTCTGTCTCTCTCTCTCTCTATATATATATGTTTATATATCTCTCTCTCTCTATATATATATATATATGTCTATCTCTCTTTCTCTCTCTCTATATATATATGTCTATCTCTGTCTCTCTCTCTCTCTCTCTCTATATATATATATATGTTTATCTCTCTCTCTCTCTCTCTCTCTCTCTCTATATATATATATGTCTATCTCTCTTTCTCTCTCTCTATATATATGTCCATCTCTCTCTCTCTCTCTCTCTATATATATGTCTATCTCTCTCTCTCTCTATATATATATATATATATGTCTCTCTCTCACTCTCTCTCTCTATATATATGTCTATATCTCTCTCTATAAATATATCTATATCTCTCTATCAATCTATATACATATATCTATATATATATATATCTATCTGTCCCTCTATCTTTCTCTATATCTATCTATATATAGAGAGTATATATATATATATATATATATATATATATATATATATATATATATATATATATATCTATATCTATATCTATATATATATATATATATATATCTTGTTCAATAAATCCTATTTTGTTAAAAATAATAATAATAATAAAATAAACTTTAAATACATTTTTAGACCCATTAAATTTGGGAAAAGCTGCAGACTCACTGTTTAAAATTATTATTTTTTTTAATGACCCTGTATATTTAGTCATGCACATTCACAGCTCCCTCATTAACGTAGCTTATCTTGCTCGTTCTGGAGCGCCCTCGATCCATGTTGACCGTGGCGTTATTAGCGCAAGCTTGGTATTGTGTCCAACGATCACGAGTTAAATAAACAAATGATATGATATGAGTCATGATTAAATGAAATGTAAGGTTAGCAATAAAATCTGTGTACATTTTACTCTTCAACCCAGGCAGCAAAAACTTCAATTTCAAGCTTAACGGATGAAGTGAAACGTGTAGGTCAGTGTGTAATGTGAAACGTTAATGTCAGCGTACAAAAATGTCACTGGCAGAGTTAAAGCCTTGCGAGTAGCAGACAATATATCAAATCTAATATTGAACTGAAAACACATTATGACACTTGGTTGGTTTAAGAAAATGTGTACTGTACACACGCACGCACACGCACACACACACACACACAATCTAACCGAATCCATTACTTGGATTGAGCAGATTAAGAGGAGCACTATTCACTTCACTTGGTTGACTAAAGCTTTCCATCAGAACTGGGACCCTGTGGGACACAATAAAACCGTAGCGCCATGCGTTCACTCATTCATCCTTAGTAACTGCCTGATCAGGGTCATGGTCATTTTAATTAGGCTACTGGTTTGTTTATATTTTGGGAAATACATTAGAACCAATTCAATTAATTAGAAAATATCACAAGCAGGAACAAACAGAAATGATAACTGTGCACGCGTCCCTAGTTCAGACCAGTTATGAACCGGAGTGATGCAGCTGAGGTTGAGGAACTGTTATGATGACTTTGCTGACATGTGTATACCTTTTTTTTTGTTTTCTGTGTTTCAGGGGGTGGAGTGGCAGTAGCAGGGGTAGGAGCAGTGGCAGTTCCAGGGGCAGGAGCAATAGCAGTGCAAGGGGCAGGAGCAGTGGCAGGAGAATTAGCAGTGCCAGGGGCAGGAGCAGTGGCAGCGGTAGGAGCAGTGGCAGGGGCAGGACCAATGGCAGGGGTAGGAGCAGGGACAGGAGTAGTAGCAGGGGAAGGAGCAGTGGCAGTGTCAGGGGCAGGAGCAATGCCAGAGGTAGGAGCAGGGACAGGGACAGGAGCAGTAGCAGGGGCAGGAGCCGTGGCAGTACCAGAGGCAGGAGAAGCGGCAATGGCGGGTAGGAGCGGTGGCAGGTCCGTCTGCCATACAGGTCACTTTGTAAATGTACAGCTACTCACTGTGGCTCATCTGATGCTCTATACAGTGATTCAAGGTGCAGACGTGACGAGGCAGAGCACAAAATGCTCGATGCACTTGTCAAAATGCATCTCACATTTATTAACATTTATTTAATAAAGCTACAGGTCCTCAGCACAATCCGCAAGATCGCCTACCAGTTGCACTCGGCGTGATTAGCCTGCGGATTAAAAGCCTCTGGTGGAAATGGTAGAAACCAGAAAGCTGTCAAAAATCTCAGGACTAAAGAGGAAATGCAAGATAAAGGTGTTAATAAGCCAAGTTCTTATCACTCCCGTGTCAGAATGGGTAATTAATACGGCTGACACGGTGGGTACGGGACTTAATGAAAAGACGGCTGTGAACAGAATAAACTGTTTCGTATACGAGTGCGTCGTTAAACCGCCTTCCGTTTTGCCTTGTGCTTAACCGTAGCGTCTATGTTTTTAGAAACACAGTAATGCTCATAAAATATTTTCACATTTTCAGACGTGAATAAATACTGTAGATGGACGTATTCATACGAGCAGGGTTGCCAGATTTGTGGCTACGAACCAGCACTGTTAATATTAAAACCTAATATGAGAACAAAAAAAACAAACAAAAAAAACTGCCGGCAGTTTAAAAATAGCCTAACTGCTAGGAGAAAACCACGCACCTGGCAACGCTCTGAGCAATACACACGCTGTTAAAAAATCTCCCAAAGATGAGTACGTCCAACAGCAATTGAGAAAGAGAAGAGAAGTACATGTATATATACTGTTGAGGCTTGTACACCAGTTTTTTGAGCAAAACACACACAAGGTTTTTAGCACAGAATGTGCACCAACCACAAGGAAATAACAGTCTCCAGGTTTTAACGTGTCCGCTCCCCTCCACCTCATCAATCAATGGAAAGGGACGAGTACAGGAGCACTGCTGAGCGGATTAGCCGGGTAGCGGACCGATCTTTCCGCTGATGACGTGCTGCTTTAATCATCTTCCTTTTTGTACTCATTATTTTTTGGCATGTGGAGGTTCTATTGAAGTTTTGTAGTTGAAGTAATGCGAAAACAGAAACTAGGAAGAATTGACTAAAGATACCGCATGCGTTCTGCTCTCCTGATCAGATCTACTTCTAAAATGTAGCACTTTGTGAACTTTACATCTGAGCGAGACTCGGGTTTATGCTACGTCGACAAATTCGCATTTATGTATTAAAAAACCAATGTCTGTTATCGACTGTATTGCATTTTTGCCGCTACTATATTTATAAAAATATCGTATTCAAGTTCTTGTCACTATTATACTCTTCACCTGGCTGCTACCGCAACAACTGCTACGTCCATATACAGCATGGTGTACGCTAACATGTCCTAGCATGTTACGTTTACATTCACAGCATTTTTATTATATTGTTATTCTCTTGTACTTCCTGTTATATCGGACACTTCTACGCTAGAACCGCGTACTGTTCGGCGCTACTCTGTCACTTACTGTACCTATTGTCCTGTTTTAGTACTTACTGTACTGCCTTGTGTTGTTAGCACACGTTAGCATGTGCACTTTATGTAGAGACGTGTAGGTCTTATTTAGTTCCGTGTCTGTCGTTTGGTGTGGTTAGTGTGATGTTTTATGTAGCGCCGTGGTCCTGGAGGAACGTTGTTTCGGTTCACTGTGTACCGTACCAGCTGTATATGGTTGAAATGACAATAAAGCCACTTGACTGGACAATAATTTCAGAGCTATTTCACTAGGCATGCATCAGCATGGAGCCTGGAGCCTATCCCAGGGAACGCGGGGCACTCGAGGACCGAAGGAAGGAAGGCAGGGTGACACCCTAGACGGGGTGCCAACGCATCACAGGGCACAATCGGACACACATTCACATCCTCCCGACAATCTGGAAACAACAACGCATACTTTTGCACTGGGGGAGGAAACCGGAGTACCCGGAGGAAACCCCGATACTCGATCCAAGGTAACTAATGTTTAGTGCTAAAACATGTGCTTTTCACGGCCAACATTTAAACCAGGAAACATAAACTGAGCGACATAACAGGTTCTGTGACGCCCCAGATTGATTAATAATAAGCAAGCTGATCATTTCAGTATCAGCATCGTATCTGTATTGACGAATACCAAAAAACATGTACTCGTACTAGTGTACGTACGAATAATATTTAATTGGTGTATCCTTATATTTCACTACGAAAATAATTCTGGATGGGAAACCAAACAGGACCGGCGGAGTGACTTATAAGTATAAATAAGCAGAGATTAATACAGACCATAGCGCACCAAGGTTAAATGGGTGAAATCACAGCGTGCAGTCCCTGTGTCTCACTCTTTCTCTCCGTGTCACTCTGTCTCTTTCGGACGTTCATGTCTTTAATCGGTCCAAAAGTAGTCCCCCTGTGTGATGTGGCTTAAAGAAATTAAATGTAAGGACAAAATTAAAGAGCTGAGAGAGAGAGAAAGAGAGATAGAAACAATAAACAAGAAATTGTGAAAATGGCATCTGCCAGCCAGACAGGATGGACAGGATGGCGCCAAAATCAATTTGCTCTCATGTAATACCCGCCCACTCCGCTTCCCTCCATTTTAATAAGGCGCTGAAATATCGCAGTCGACTCAATTAAGCCTGCTAATGAAGGAGCAAACACTTCTCTGGCGGAACGATCCGAGCATCCCTCCCCACCCCCCCCACCTTCCAGCGTTCGTGCCAGTAAGAGGAGACGCAGAAGCGGAAGCGGATTTGAGGGAGCTTTGTAAAGCGAGACGTGGAGGGAGGGAAGCTCGGTGCCAGTGTTTTTGGCTCTGGGAGCGTGTTTGATCAGCTAAGCTTCTGGACAACACGTTGTCTTGTGTGCGAGGAGATTCAGGAGAGCGCAGAGGCAGCATGGAGGTGGAAGCAGCAAGTATCATCACTTACTAGGGACGGATACATGTTTTTACTACTGATACTGGTACTGAAATGAGTAACCAGATTAGTATTAATCAATCAGGGATGACAGAGAAACGGTATTCTTCTCGGTTTATGTTTTCCGGGTTTAACCCTTGTGCGTCCTTATGGACATTTTTGTCTTTTTCATTTTTTTTTTTTTTTTTTTTAATCATTTTGTCTGAGTTTTGCAAAAGGTGGGTATATTTATTGGAATTTTTAATATTTCACCCTCATTTGCTTTCATAAATCTATTTTAAACTAGGTACACAAGATAGTTACACTCAGGACCTTAAGGACAAAAATGTCCCCATTGAAACCCATTCAAAGTGCAATAATTAATCCCTGTGACGTTGAAGCATAAAATCATGCATTCTGTGTTAATAGGCTTTTATTTTGTTCACAAAGTTTCAAAACATTGATTTAAAAAAAATAATAATTCTGGAATGTGTACTATTTTCTCAGGTTTAGCGTCTAGGGAAAGTACAGGTGCGTGTCAGAAAATTCGAATATCGTGGAAAAGTGAATTTTTTCCCGTAATTCAATTCAAAAAGTGGAACTTTCATATATTCTAGATTCATTACACATAAAGTGAAATATTTCAAGCCTTTTTTTTGTTTTAGTCTTGACGATTATAGCTTACAGCTCACGCAAGTAAAAAATTCAGTATCTCAAAATATTAGAATAAAGAATTTATAATACAGAAACATCACGTTCCTAGTGTCAAGCCACTCCTGAACCAGAGACAATGTCAGAAGCGCCTTACCTGGGCTAAGGAGAAAAAAAACTCTGGACCGTTGCTCAGTGGTCCAAAGTCCTCTTTTCAGTTGAAAGTAAACGTTGCATTTCATTTGGAAATCAAGGTTCCAGAGTCTGGAGGAAGAGTGGAGAGGAACAGAATCCAAGCTGCTTGAAGTCCAGTGTGAAGTTTCCACAGTCAGTGATGATTTGGGTTGCCATGTCATCTGCTGGTGTTGGTCCAGTGTGTTTTCTCAAGTCGAGAGTCGATGCAGCGTCTACCAGGAGATTTTAGAGAGCTTCATGCTTCCATCTGCTGACGAGCTTTATGGAGATGCTGATTTCCTTTTCCAGCAGGACTCGGCACCTGCCCACAGTACCAAAACTTCTAGTAACTGGTTTACTGACCGTGGTATTACTGTGCTTGATCGTCCAGCCGACTCGCCTGACCCGAACCCCATAGAGAATCTACGAGAGACACCAGACCCGACAATACAGACGAGCTGAAGGCCGCTATCAAAGCAACCTGGACTTCCAGAACACCTCAGCAGTGCCACAGGCTGATCGCCTCCATGCCACGCCGCATCGATGCAGTAATTCGTGCAAAAGGATTAAAGCCCCGACCGAGTATCAGCGCATAAATTAACACACTTTTCACAAGGTTCACAAATTTCTGTATTATAAATTCTTTATTCTAATATTTTGAGATACTGGATTTTTGATTTCCATGAGCTGTAAACCGTAATCATTGAGATTAAAACCAAAACAGCCCTGAAATATTTCACTTTACGTGTAATGAATCTAGAAAACATGAAAGTTCCACTTTTTCGAATTAAATTACAGAAAAAAACGGAGCTTCTCCACAATTCTAATTTTGAGATGCACCCGTACATGCTTTTCCTTTTTTCTGATTCTGCTGTATTATAGAGCGCAGCAGACCTACTGAATAAATGATGCAGCTATAATTGTGTGTGTGTGTGTGTGTGTGTGTAATGAACTCTTATAGTTCACTCTTACAACTCTTATAATGTTAGCAAGTTGATTTTAAATGAAGCGCATTAGTTAGCTCCGGATCGAGTAGAGTTATAGTGGAAAAAAAAAAGTGGCTTTTGTTTCACTTTTCACTCTCATTGTAAATCGAGAACAGCCTCCTGGATAAGAGTTTTATGTTTCAGATCTTTTATCAGATTTTATCGGATCGTATTGGTAGAAGATGATGTAATTCCTCTTGATATTTTCTCAAAGCACAGTTTGTAGTCTGCATTGCTTTGACTGAATCATGAAATACGTCCACATCGCTGAAATTTGAAGGTGGTGGCTCGACGGATAAAACTCTGGGATACTGATCAGGAAGTCAGGGGTTCCCGTCCCAGCACTGCCAAGCTGCCACTGTCGGACCCTTGAGCAAGGCCCTTAACCCTCTCTGCTCCAGGGGGCGCTGTATCATGGCTGACCCTGCGCTCTGACCCCAACTTCCTGACATGCGAAGAAAAGAATTTCACTCTGCTGTAATGTATATGAGAAATAAAGGCTTCTTCTTCTTCATTTCGTGTTCAATAGCACAACAACGTGCACAAGGCTTAGTTCACATAGTATCACATGGTATCAGATGTTGTTATCTGTCTGAGCGTTTATTATTATTATTTTTTTTTATGAGAGAGCAAATAAGGATGGTTTCGGACCGAGATCCGTTACTGATATGAACGCATCCCAAGAGATGACAGAGCATTTTGACTTCTTTAGAGTGAAGGAATCGAAATTAAAGCGTACATATCTGATGGAAAACCGAGATCCCATTGATTCTGGACCTCGGGGAACGAGCCGAGTGCGGACGGGTATATCTGAACACATGATTAAAGTGATGCAGCGAAACGTACCGCTTATAAGTTCTAGAAAACCCTGAATCCTTGAGGGGAAAAAAAATCTTAATTACCCAAACTGAAGTACGGTTAATGATGCAATCAGCCAAGTGGGTGGGGCTGTGAACCCGGAGCTGCGTGATTGGAGTGGCAGACTGGCATGTGCTTTGTTTCCAGGGAGATCTGATGAGGCGTTGAGCTCGCTCGAGTCCTTGAGGGAATTCGAGAGCTCTACATTGCATTCTTGCATGCGCCTGCGTTACGCCGAGGGCCACCGAGCGTGTGTGTGTGTGTGTGTTATCGGCGTCCGTCAATCTCGAGAAGAGCTGCTTGTTTCACGGCCCGGCTCTCGCGTGTCTGAGTTTGAGGAGAATGTGAGCTAAATAAGGCGGCGTGTGAAAAAGCAGCAGTGCTGGTATTGATTAGTTAATTAGAAAGAGATCTGCAGGGAGCGTGTAGCTCAATGGGAGGTGTGTGTATGTGCATATGTGCGTGTGTGAGAGGGAGAGAGAGAGAGAGAGAGAGAGAGAGAGAGAGAGGGAGAGAGAGGGAGAGAGAGGAAGGGAGGGAGGAGGACAGGCTGCTGAATGAAGCGCTGAAGCCTCTGATTACGGGTGTTCGGCATCAGTGGAGCATGAACTCAGGTCAAAATCCCTCACCACCCTGATGTGAATATGACAAGGTGAACTATTTCTGTTAGAAACCCACAACATACAACCGACGATAAATCTCTCTCTCTCTCTCAAACACACACACAAACACACACAGGGCTCTTTTACCGCCTCCACAAGAGCTAACTGATTAATTCAACTCCAAAGCAGAAGTGACCTAGACACACATATCTTATTGCTGTGTGTGTTCAGAGGAAGGGACACCCAAACACCAGGCACGAAAGAGAGCGAGAGAGAGTCTCTGAAAGAGATTCAGTGACCTCTGACTCCCTAACAGTAATTACCGTAACAGGACTGTGTGCACATTTTTAATAGATCTTTCCAACTGAAAGATATCGGCACCATTTATTTCTCCTAAACGATCAATCCAGAGAGCGAGATAATAGCACTCTCGCATGATATTAATTCAAATTATTTGCAGGGATGACATTTCCAGTGACTTGTGAGATTCTGGCACTTAGACGAGGCTTGGCATTTAGGCAAACTCCGAGCTCGGCTAATGAAAAGCACTGCTGCGTTGTTCTGTGTGGATATGCCACGTTAATATAAAGCAGCTCCTCCGCCAGTTAGACACACGCACCAGCCTGTTATCAGAGATCTGGTTAATTTCTGCAGAATATCCAGAGGAGAGTTCACAGAAAAGTAACTCTAATGAGCACAAGAGCGTTTAAAAGTTCAGCAAAGTTCGGGGGGGGGGGGGGGGGGATGGGGGGTTTGTTGTGGGCTACAGTAATACTGGGGACCAACTGCCCTAACATCCTCTCGTCCCCTGATATCTTCATCCATGGCCCATCAGGCCATGATTATCATCCTTAAATCAGGCCTACTGGCAGGCTGTGGCTGTGTCCCCCTGCTTTCAGCGTGGGGGGGAGGTATCAGGGAATGCCACACTCTCCTTCTGTGCCTCCCTCACATTTATACTGGCCCGGGCTCGACTCGTGGATGCCCGGGCGAACTCGACACAATGAGGAAGGACCTGGCTGAACGCCGCCGTTTGCTGTTTTGCCTCCTGAAACCTGTTGATGATGATGGCGTTAAGCCAAACAGGCTGAAATGTGTAACAGAGGTGTCCAGAACGGAGACTTTATCTTTATCCCCCATGCCCGAGAGATTGAGCCACAGGTGCCTCTCCGTCACGAAGAGACAAATCCATGGCCTGGTGAAGCTCCGCCACTGCCTCAGGCCCAATTCCCTCCACACTATCAAGCTCATTCAGCAGGTCTGCCTGGTAGGCCTGCAACACTACCATTCTATGCCGGAACCCACAAGTGAGACCCACTTCCGCATAGACTTTGCCGACCGATGCTGATGTGACCTTACACGGCTTGGATGGCAAAGCACCCCCCCCCCACAATTTCGCTGCCGTCCATGGAGAGAGGAAGCTCGAAAGCACATCCGCCTGTTTCAGCATAGCAACATAACCGTACTGTACTTCTGGCTGCCTTGACAGCGGCCGGCTCAGAGCCCTGAGGTTCCGTTCGGCTGAGAAGTGAGAGAGCCGAGCTGCTTCATTGTGAAGGGCTGCTGCAGCATGCTCCCCTCCCAGACACTTCACGCAGAAAATGTGTCCATCCCCCTCTGTAATATAGCGCGAACAGGGAGTAACACGCTTCCTGGATCCTCTCTGACTCATTCTGTTTCCACAGGATAGTGACAGAAGAGGGAATTAAATTAGAAAAGAACGAAAATAGAGAGAAAGTGAAGAGACATGTGGCTTCGCTGAAGACAAAGAAGCTAATGACGTGGTTTACAGGCGTTGTTTATAGTCACGCGACGTGCGACATGCGATGTGCGACACGAGCATGGAAAGCCTATGAACTGGCGTGTTTTACACAGACGTCAGATCGACCGGTCATGCGCGAATTCGCTCCCACAGCATGAAGCTCACACAACGTTGAGTTCCCTTTCAAAGGGACTATGAAACTATCGCGAGGAAACACTGAACTATTATTCAAATAAATATTCAAGATTTTAATTGTTTTCTTTCTGTTTTAAATATTATACAATATATATATATATATATATATATATATATATATATATATATATATATATATATATATATAAAAATCCAGATATTCTTTGTAGTCTCCGACTTTTGGACCTCCCTGTATCTAAAATACTCTTGCTCTACTGGCAGATCATTTTTTCTAATTTTAAGCATTTATTTCGATGATCTGCCTTTATAGCCTGAAATGAGTAACAGTGTCTACAAACAAAAGGCCGATTCATCGTATCTTTCATTTATGCTCATTTCATAAGAAATATTAGATCAATTTGTTCATTTTGAAGATCTTTTCACTTGCTTGGATATAATAATAATAATAATAATAATAATAATAATTATTATTATTATTATTTATTATCTGCAGGGCATCATGGGACGTGGGAGGAAACCGGAGAACCCGGAGGAAACCCGCAAGTGTTTTACGTAACACTTTAATTGACGTAATTGACAGTAAACTTTATAATTGTTTTGGAAATAGTTAAACACCATCATGCCGGTACAGCCCATTAAACTGAGAGAGAGAGAGAGAGAGAGAGAGAGAGAGAGAGAGAGAGATAAATGCGTTACAGGTTAGCCAGGCTAAGTGTGTTTCTTGTCTCGCTGCGTCCTTGCGTTTGCGTGTTTGGGCTCTGCAGTGCAGCCAGCTCTCCATTAAAACATTTCTTTACTTCTAGCCTGAACTAATACAATTAATCACACGCTCACTGGAGAGAGAGAGAGCGAGAGAGAGAGAGAGAGAGAGACAGAGAGCACCTCAACCCTTCACCATCCATCCTCAGGCTGTTCACATACATTCACAACATGCCCAGTAGCGGCTGCTAAACAATCAGGGGGTTCTAGGCTGCCTCTCTCTCTCTCTCTCTCTCTCTCTCCTTCCCTCTCTCTCTCTCTCTCTGTCCACAACTCTCTTCCTCTCACTCCATCATGGTAAACCAGCCTGCCACACAGATGCCACTCACAATCTGCATTCGAGACTAAGCTTCTGAAATCCAATTAACTTTCCCACAAATGCAACATTTATGAAGCTTAAATGTCTTTGAAGAATGAAGAGGACATGCAATTGAGGGACATCTCTCTCTCTCTCTCTGTCTCTCGCTCGCTCTCACTCTCTATTTTTCCTCTCGAATTTCCATAAATATGAACCCCTCTATTTGCTCCAGTCTTGGGCAAATTCAGCAGGAAGATTTCCATTCCCGGTATGAAAGAGCTCCATTTGGCAAAGTCCAATCTCCGGAGAACGAGGGGAGGGAACGCGAGGACTGGAATAATCGATGCTTTCTCCGTCCTGCTGCAGAGTTCCGTATTAAACGGTTAAAAGTCTCAGTAGCCGGGGGATTAGGCGGAGATTTGCGGCGGGAAATCATTTGCATTGCACATCCGTACAGCCAAGGTCGGCGTGTACTGACGAAGGACAGGGAGAGGAGGAAGGTAGAAAGAGTGACCCAATAAAAAAAAAAAAAGGTATAAAATAAAGAGAAAGACGTACACTCTGACACTAATGAGTCACCATTTTTTTTTTCTATAATCCTTTTACGCACGCTCAGAGTAACTTTATGCATGTGCATGTGACTAGATTTCTGCGTACACAACCAGACAAGGGCACTTACAGTCCATGAATCACCACTAAAGCGCATACACACACACACACACCACACACACACACACACACATACACCACACATCCATTATTCATCTGCCTCACAGCCACAAAGGTCCTGTTTTGGAGCGAACTTATTAATCAACAAATGACCAATAAAGCCGGTGGAAAGTGGGAAATGGGTTTGGGCCGTAATCCCGTCCTCTGTGCGGCTCATTACAATGGTCAAGCTGGTTACAATGCGGAGCGACGGGGATTTCTTTTGTCTCTTCGGTAGAGGCGATGTGAGGAAAATGACGAGTGTTATTACCCCAGGGCTGATGTTATTACCCCGGCTAAGGATAAGAGCGCGGCAGGAAGCAGATGGGGAGTTTAATACGATGCTGAAGCTTGTTACACCGCAGACGTTAATACCACTACACCTGACCTCTTTTCTCATCCCGTTTTCCTTTGCACAAATGAGCACTGATCCAGATAGAAGCGCCTCTTTCATCTTGTAACAGCCGGTAAGGTCTGTATTACCGTGTTTCCCACGTGACGAGGTAGGCCCGGCGATCACGCATCCACAAAGACAGCGCCATGATGAAGCGTGTTAGCAGACAGAGCTTGTTACTCGTTCTCTGGATCACGACACTGCCTTTCTTTTCATCTTCATCTGTCGCGCGAACGCTGCTCTAAGTGCAAATCTGACTGGTCAGAAAGTGTAGATTATTTCTGTAGAACAGCACAGGTAGTTCCAGCTGTAACAGGAACATTAGGGTAATATTAATGCGCTCATTATGAGAGAGAGAGAGAGAGAGAGAGAGGAAGGCTGGTGAGGGAACGACTGTTTATCATGGCTATAACGTAAGTTCCGGTCCAGTAATTTGAAAGAACGAGCTCGGAGGACAGAAGGACATAGAACGCATATTTGCGAGAATTGAGACGTGCTGTGAGCTTCCTGTTTCACGACGGACCGTCCCGGCACGGTTCTAGTTCTTGTTCGTTTTTAGCTCGACTTTAGCTTTTTACTTCTGGCGACTGTATTTAGGCTTCAAAATTCATAAAAGTTGTGTTCATTTGTGAAGATTAGCTTGAAGAACAAAACGTGGGTTGCGATCTGGGTTACTGATCGGAAGGTCAGGGGTTCAAGCCCCAGATCTGCCAGGCTCTGGGTTACTGATCGTTAGGTCGGGGGGTTGAAGCCCCAGAACTGCCAGACTCTGGGTTACTGATCGGAAGGTCGGGGGTTCAAGCCCCAGATCTGCCAGACTCTGGGTTACTGATCAAAAGGTCGGGGGGTTGAAGCCCCAGAACTGCCAGGCTCTGGGTTACTGATCGAAAGGTCGAGGGATTGAAGCCCCAGAACTGCCAGGCTCTGGGTTACTGATCGTTAGGTCGGGGGGTTGAAGCCCCAGAACTGCCAGGCTCTGGGTTACTGATCGAAAGGTCGGGGGATTGAAGCCCCAGAACTGCCAGGCTCTGGGTTACTGATCGAAAGGTCGGGGGATTGAAGCCCCAGAACTGCCAGACTCTGGGTTACTGATCGAACGGTCGGGGGGTTGAAGCCCCAGAACTGCCAGGCTCTGGGTTACTGATCGGAAGGTCGGGGGATTGAAGCCCAGAACTGCCAGGCTGTGGGTTACTGATCGGAAGGTCGGGGGTTGAAGCCCCAGAACTGCCAGGCTCTGGGTTACTGATCGGAAGGTCGGGGGTTGAAGCCCAGAACTGCCAGGCTCTGGGTTACTGATCGGAAGGTCGGGGGTTGAAGCCCAGAACTGCCAGGCTCTGGGTTACTGATCGGAAGGTCAGTCCTATTGGCTTTTTGTCGAGGGAACCGGGGCGACGCTAACTTCCGGGTTGGCCTACAAAATGACGTCATCCCTGCAGCGCTCTACACTGGCTGATATCTGACACTGATCTAATCTCACACTGACATCGTTACAGCAACTCTTTTGATTTCAAACAACACTATTGATCTAAGCTGAAGGTAAAATATCGGGATCAGCTGTTTACATGAGGAAAAATCAAACAAAGACTCTCTTATACAGTACGTATTCAATATTATCAGATCCAGGTGGTGTTATGGCGGAGGCGATGATAGCAGGTTTCATGGCTTCAGATTAGACCCAAGAGAGGACAGGGGTTTTAAAAAGCTCTGGCTGTGATGGTGAAGGAAAAGGTCAGATGTCTGGAGTTATTTCTGAAATCCACTACGGGGGAAAAAAAAAAGCGTGTGTGTGTGTGTGTGTGTGTGCGTGTGTGTGTGAATGCACAGGGGGAAAAGGTTTGCGTGGGACATTTTTCAGCACTGATTCGTTCTGAAAAGGAAAGAGAGCGAGAGATAGAGATCGAGCGAGGTGCTGAGGTTGGTCGTGTGTGTGTGCGTGTGTGTGTGCGCATGAGCGAGTGAGTATGTTAACTGCTGCTACATGCTGTGCCATACAGGCAGCCTGGTGTGAGACAAAAGCGAGAGACTGTGAGGACATCCATTTCTCTCTCTCGCTCTCTTTCTCATCCATGAGCTCCTCCTTTACGTCCCGCTGATTCTCGCTCATATCCATTTTTCTCCTCGGGGCCATAATGAGCAACATCTCCAGCTATTCAGCCGCTATTATTGTGCCTATGAAGAATAGGACTCTCTATATTGATTTTGTGTTTTCCCTTGGCGTCCATTTTTCTCCCACAAAAAAAAAATAAATAAAATAAATAAATAAAAATAACCCTGACTGAAACCCAGTGAACCGCAGAAACCTTCACCGCTGGTAAAGGTGAATCTGTGTGCGCTTAATTAATTATCCCGCATAACGCATTGTGGCTTCCATCATAATTAGCACTTTTTATTGTGAGCTTCAAAACAACTGCCGTTCTAGAAAAAGAAGGACAAAAACAACAACAACAATAAAAAACAACAACAAAAAAAAAGGCTTTTACACAATTTCATAGTAATCGAGCTAATTGGACAACACTTAGCGCTGCTTTTCATGAGCCAAGAGTGACAGATGGAGACAGAACCCAAAGAGTGGTTAACAATTTGCGAAGCTCTGAGCACCAGTCTGTCTCGGAGAACGGTGGTCCCCTGGCTGGAGACGCGATTCGGGCATGAGAAGACGAATAGGAAGAGAAGAGAGGAAGTGTTTTATCTCTCTTACAGGCTTGCTCGGTCCTTCAGGGTTTGGAGACGAGACAAAAACGATGTCTTACCGAGTGTAAATATCGTAGATCTCGGACAGAAATGTGATATTTCTATCTTTTTGTGTGTGTGTGTTTTATCACCTGAAGCGTAAACTCTAATCTCACACACTTTCTAACACGCTCAGGTTAGCTGTGTGAATCGCGCGCGTGTGAGTGCGTACGAACCCGAACCAATTGTTTACATAGAGAGAGAAAAAAAAGAACAAATAGGACAGATGATACTGTACCGCGTGCCTCGTCTTTAAAATAGATTTTGAGATGGAAATGTTTTTTATATACTATCTACAGCTGCAACAACTAATCGATAAAATCGATAATGATCAATTATGAAAATCGTTGTCAACGAATCTCATGATCGAATAAGTTGGTCTGCGTGCGGTACGTTTACTCACTACGTTACTTCTGTTCCGAAAACACGCTTTGGAGAGTAAATACTAAAGTTGTGTCCCAAATGACGTACTGTCCACTTACACTATGCACTATGCACTCTACCGTCTAGTGCAGTGTTTCTCAACTGGGGGTCCGCTGACCCCTAGTGGTCAGTGGCGTAACTGCAGGGGCTCCGTAGGAAAGTTTTAAAAATGTTTACATTTTTAATTTTAAATTTATTTACAAATGAAATGATAATCTGCAAAAAACCTACGAGCGGTAGACGAGTTCAAGTGTTGCACTGATGGATAAAATAAACAAAGGATCATTCAGAGAGTCGAATTAAATGTCACACCAACGATAAAATGTAAACAATAAAATCCTCAAATCTTTTGATTCGATTTTAAATGTCCAATGTTAATATTATTAATGTTAAATATTAATAAAATGAAGTAACATATATAGAAATGAATGTTAAATATATAGCCTATAATTGTTGTGGAGTGAGGGGGGTCCTTGTGGATTGTTCAAAATATGCTCGGGGTCCAGAGAGTTTGAGAACCACTGGTCTCGTGTATGAATTTTAGAAAAGATAATATCGTCTCAAATGGAACACATTCGTTTTTTACTAACCGTTACTAAACATAAATCGCATCATGTGTGTATATTTTTTGGAATATGGACGTATTGTGCAACAGTTCTAAACTGTGTTATTATTATTATTATTTTTTACATTTTCCTAAATGATATTTTCTATTAGTTTGGTCTTCAACACATAAATATTTTGCACAGTTTTTGGACACAGTTTTTAGTTTTTATTGATTAAAAAATAATCTTTCATTGTATAATATTTCAGAATATTGTACTCGTGGTATTCTTACACATGGAGAATCCAACAATACGTTTACTTTTTAATATAAGTTAAGCTGTCTATATTCCATGGTCTGTCTGAATACTCGATTCTGATTGGCTGGAAGGTGTGCGTTCAACGCGTGTGTACCACAGGTAGTCCCAGTCCCAGCCTATAAACAACTGTAACCATAGTAACACACAGTTAGAGCTGCATTCAGTAGTTAAACCCACAGCTTCGTTATTAGTAGAGATGCGGCACAGACGCAGGTAATTCTCGCACACACACACATACAATCTCTCATTCATATATATGTATATATACAGCATATATGTGTGTGTGTGTGTGTGTGTGCTTATAAATAATTCATGCATGAAAGGATTAACCATTCTTTGACTGTTTTCCGGCAGAGATCATATTTTGTAAGGAGAGCCAATTTAACAAACACAGTGGTAAGAACAGTCGGTCTGATCAAAGACGTCTACGATCCCGCTAGGTAAGTGCGAGTTCCTTACACGCTGACGCTGAATGTCACGCTTTGCTCACGCTGTTGAATAGCTACGTACTGTAGCGAAACTGACACCAAGTCGGTTTGTAATCGGATGCCGGCTCTCGAATCGACTCCTGCGTCACGTCGGGAATTAAAAACTCCGATTTTAAACTGCAGGAAGTTTTTCCGTCTGGTCGAGATTCGTGCGAAAGAGAAAAAGCGTTCCGTGTTTCAGGAAATCCTGAGACATCGTGTTTCAGATATAAATGACGATATTTCCAACACGTTTTTTCCAGAACAAGTGGAATGAAGTGTGGATTGATTAACCTGTCCCATAATGCACCCAAAGGAACATGGGGTCCACACAAAATGGACAGTGCAGACATGGTCTCCAATAACAAGCTGCCGCATTTCGTTCTTAACCGTCCCTGTCTTAATACTGGCGCTGTTAATGAGCTGTGCATTACAATGAACACACACACACACACACAGAGCGAACACTGCTGGTTAAATGAATAAGCTCACGTCACGTCACCCAGCAAACAGGGGACGTCCCCCGGACGTTACGAACGTCCACTTAGGTCCGGTTTATAACGTTCAATGGCGGACGTTCCGAGGACGTCAGAGGATATCAAATCATAACACTACTGAATGTGTTCATTTCAGCGAAAGTCCCCTAAGTGTCCCGAATGGCCGCTGGACGTCCTGTGAACGTCCCCATGAACCTCCATAGGACGTCAAAGGGACCCTGCACATGTACGTTCGGGGGACGTTCGTAGAGGCCATTTAGAAGACGTCCCGGGGACCTTTTTTTGTCAGCTGGGATATTTGACAATGAATCAATTTTCAGTCACGATCAGTGTTGACGATTTTCACGGGAATGATTCAGAAACAAATTTTTGTGCGTTTCAACTCCAGGACGTCCCACCACAACCCACCGGGGTGTCTTATCCAGAAGCAGCATCGGGCGAAAGAACAATAAAATAAAATAAAGGAACTGACATCACGATGCAGTCAGTCAGTCAAACTCTGATTGGAAGCAGCTGATTAGATGTTGTACTGTTCAACTAAAATGAAAAAAAAAAAAAATCCTTTTGTAGCTGTTAAAAGCTGGGAATAAACCCCCTCTGTGTCACGCGGTTATAGAAAAATAATCACCAGTACGGCGTGATGAAGCAGAGTTACTGTCACCATCCCAAAGTTGATTACTTTCCCATAACGGCATGTCTGGAAGTGTTTTATTGCTCTTATACCACCGCAATTTGACCATTTATTATTTATTTATTTATTTAAAACACTTTTTTTTAAAAAAATCCGTTTATAGCCAGATTTAATGTTGTGGAAACACGTTAGTTCTTGTTCTCACTTACGTTACAGCAGCTATAAATAATTTCTCACCAGCCTCTCTCTCTCTCTCTCTCTCTCTCTCAAAGTTAACGTGACGACAATTCGCAGCTTGTTATATTACCAAGAAACGAAGCGTCACCTTCTCTGAAAACCTCTGACTGTTACAAAGCGCTGACTTCCATACAATCAAATAAATCACTGTTTTCACGCTGTAAGTGTGGAAAAACCTTGAGCAAACACTGCAACACACACACACACACACACACACACACACTCAAAACTGATTTCCTGTACACTCCTTACACACCTGCAGAATTAATCCATAGCTTAGTGCCTGGTGTGGGCTGGACAGGAGGAGGAAATGTGTTGGGGAGTGATAGAGGACACACACACACACACACACCACAAGTGCTGATCTGCTACATTACGCTCAGAGATGAGCAGATAGCGATGACCCACAACACACACACACACACACACACACACGGCCTCCTCTTACAGCAGCTCTGTTCTGTTTTCAACATGGCGAATTCTCCCCATGATCACGCATCCTGAAGCTGTCAGAAAAAGATACACTGAGTTGGATTTCATTTTTTTTTCTCTCTCTTTATCCATTTCTTGACAAATGAAACGGACCTAAAGGGCACGATTCATGTTGGTAGCAAGATAGCTTTTTTGTTGTTGTTTATAATAAACATGCCACCGCTACGCCTTTTCAGAGGATAATAAGGACCGCGTTAGCAATATATATAACGTGAAGCAGAAGAAAAGATAGATAAAGAAAG
>NC_071257.1:33613680-33751180 GCF_023375685.1 Ictalurus furcatus | reverse complement strand
CAAGGCCCTTAACCCTCAACTGCTCAGATGTATAAATGAGATAATATAAGTTGCTCTGGATGAGCGCGTCTGCCAAACGCTTTAATGTAAAATGATAAAGCGTTTGAATTCTGCTAAAAAATGCTAAAGCTCAGAGAAGCAATACAGCGCTATAGACTACCACTACACAACATTATACTCTAGTCCTTTGCCAGAACGTTCCTTTCAAACCTGTGCACATATCCAAACACACATCTGCTGAAAAATGATGCATTGTGAGACAGGACTTACAGTTTACATGGAATAAACGGGATTTTTTTTTTTTTTCATTTAATGAGAGAGAGAGATCAGAAAAAAAACAGGAGCCCATTAATTTGCTGAATTAAAATAAATAAAGATCTAGAAAGATCCATGCCCACACACACACACACACACACACACACCCTTTCTCTGCGTGTCAGCGTGAATAAAGGCCAATAGGATGCAGCGGTGACATGAAACAGTACGCAAAGCCGGGACAGGCTCCTCACATCCTGCTGTGAATTCTATCAGTGCTCTGCAGACTCTCTTAACCAGAGCCCACACACCTCGCTGACATTTTGTGTGTCTTCCATTTGCACTGCTCGGTGTGTTTTTAATGAGGCTGAAACAGCAACTCCTTTTCCCTGGCATGATCAAAAGCCTGACCTGATGCAGGCGCCGTGATACCGAGCTCAGTCTGGAGGGAAAAAAATAAAATAATATAAAACTAATGTGCGTCTGGCGCAACAAAGAGAAAAAAATAAAATAAAATAAAAGAAATGAATTCAAACAAATGTGACACCTGACATGATCAGACATGGAAGTTATTTTCTCCTTTGAGAAGTGGCATCGAATGAAAGGAGAAGGGAGCTGGAGGTGTTTGTCGCAAACGCGGCGTATTAAAACACCTGACGGCGTCTGCGGAAGCGCCGCTGAATATCCAGTGAGATTAGAGTGTCACTGTATTCGCGTCAGATCTTACTTACTACCGTTTTGTTTAATCCGTTACAGAAAGCTAATACGAGTACGCAAAATAATCGTTCCTTGTTCTATATACAGTATGTGTATTATATATTCCCGGTATATAAACCCGCATCGTGCACTTTTGAAGGACCTTCAAGAGCCTAAGACGTGCCTGTTGGAAATAAACCCCGTTCTCTACAAGGCTCGTATACAGTATTTATTCGTCTTTATACTTCGTTAGGAAGTTAATACATGAAATATTGAACACTGAGGATTTTTCACTTTGGAGAATGTAAACATGATATGAATGCTCTTATGAAAATATCGTTCTAGGCTAATATAATTAAGGAACATTTAGTTATTTCCTGACTGAAAGCCTACTGTATTTGTGTTGGTATTTAAATGAACAAATAGAGGTGTTCTGAAACCTCTAGGAAAAAATAAATATCAGTTTGAAAGAAAAAATTTTAATAATGGTGATTTTTATAGTGAAATCTTTAATCAAACGGGTAAAATGTTTTGCTACAGTGGCTCATGGCCATAGATTTTAGAGTTCCATTCATATTTTAGGGCATTTGGTAGACGCCCTTATCCAGAGAGACTTACGTTTATACAACTGAACATGAGGAGTCTTTATTGATCACATATACATTATAATACAGTGAAATTCTTTTTTCCTTCACATATCCCGGCATGTTATGATACAGAGCAGAGAGAGTAGTGGCAGCTTAGAAGTGCTGGGGATTGAACCCCCAACCTTCCAGTCACTAACCCAGAGCCTTAACCATCAAGCCACCACTGCCCCCATATGGGGGTTAAGGGCCTTGCTCAAGGGCCAAGCAGTGGCAACTAGGCAGTGCTGGGATTGGAGCTCACGACCTTCTGTTCAGTAGTCTGATGTCTTAACCACAGAGCTACCACTTATCCATTTTAATGAGGCAGAAAGATGTTAATAGCGATGTCACCTGAAACAAAATGAACTCGAGAGGCCTTGGCCTATGCTACAGGACCTACCAAACACTTGACCTGTGCTACAGGACCTACCAAACACTTGACCTGTGCTACAGGACCTACCAAACACTTGACCTGTGCTACAGGACCTACCAAACACTTGACCTGTGCTACAGGACCTACCAAACAGTTGACCTATGCTACAGGACCTACCAAACACTTGACCTGTGATATAGGACCTACCAAACACTTGACCTATGCTACAGGACCTACCAAACACTTGACCTGTGCTACAGGACCTACCAAACACTTGACCTGTGCTACAGGACCTACCAAACACTTGACCTGTGCTATAGGACCTACCAAACACTTGACCTATGCTACAGGTTCTGTACACTGTCTGCACTTTCACTTTGCCTTTTCTTGTGCAAATCGATCAGATTTAATTCAAATTATATACTAAGACGAGATTTTGGTAGCCACAGAGTATTTTGACCTAGCCCAATTTGGCAGCTCTCTTATCAACTCTTCTGTTAAGATTAACTGGTTCATGTGAGCGTTGGGCAGCAGGATTCCTGCCCCACTGGGCCTGTATTAGTGCTTGTTACAGATCGAATTTCTGCAACATTTCGAAACACGGGCAAATCAACGAAACGTCGGCTTTTATCTGTAAAATAAAACAGCAACATGACCGTCCTCTCTTGTTTTCTCCCTCTAGTGTCAGAAAACCTCACCTCTGACTGTCACATAGTGCTGACACTGGAGACTCCTTCCATATACATGTCGCCGTTCATGTGGAGCGTCCGCCGTACAATTCTCCGTGAACGAGCGGTTACTATAGAAACCATAGCGTGTTAGAACCAGCGCACTGATACAGTATAAACCTGTGATTTGCAGCTGTGCTGCTGTCAGAGCAGCTGTTAGAGAAAAGACTCAAATACCTGACAGCAGATGCTGGAATTTAGTAAGACCTGTATTTCAGAAAGATATTACAAAAAGATGTCCCCAAGTGGAACAAATTAGCGCGCCTGCACATGTACGTTAATACAGCTGCGTAAGATTCCTGACTTAGCTCTAACACGGCTGAATGGCGACAACAGTTTCATTAGAACGTGTAAAAGCATTGATGATTAGTATCGGGCTATAATGAAGACTATTTGAAGACTATTAAACGTGTTAGCACTTTTGACTCCAAAATAGTAGAGTGTGTGTGTGTGTGTGTGTGCTCCTGCATTTTATTATTTTATGAACAAATGTGTTGGCTCTATTTCCCAAAATATATGAAAGCACTGAAGATGAACGGATGCAGTATATACCATGCCAGCAACCTTTCTTTGTTCAGCAAGCTTCATTTTCGTCCACCTGTTTGTTCCGTTAAAGGGGGGAAAAAAAACAACGCCCACTCCGGCGACTTCTCCTCCCGAATGCACACAGCAAACACACAGTTCTTTAACCGTGCTCTGTTCTCAGTGATGTCTTCACCAGATATGTGATCTGTGCTATATATGGAGTGAAGATGAACCAAGCTCCGCCTCCTCTATATTACCAATCCCAATTGTTTTGGTGAGACAGCTGAAATAAACGCACCGGTGATGTCGAATTTGAAGAAATGATGTCAATCTAACTGCTAATATTGGCAAAAACTCTGGACTACTGCGTAGTTCTACATGAATAAACCCTGTGCAGCTTATAAAGGACTCTGCACTAACTACTAAACCCAGAGGTTAATCCAAACCTAGATAGATAGCTAACAAGCTAATGACAAAGATGTATGAAAAAAGGTATTAGGTGTAGCTGAAAAACGACACAGCCGTCCCGAGCTCCATTTTACACTTATAAATTCCTTTTCTTATATTAGAGTTAAGAACGGATAAGATGTAAGAGTGTGTGTGTGTGTGTGTGTGTGTACTCACTCGTAAGGGTCGCTGGGGTCAGGTCCCTGGAGCTCAGGAGGGATAGGAATGCGTTTGTAGTACATCTCCCAATCAAAAGCTCCTCGCATAGCATCCCCAGCTTGAGCCTCGTATCCGAAGTGGTTGTGGTCGATGACGTCAATCATGGGACACACGATGGTCTTGGGGTTCTGGGCTATCTGGTCTGAGGGATTAAAAAGAGAGAGAGAGAGAGAGAGAGAGAGAGGGAGAGGGAGGAAGTGAAGCAGTGTTAGCCAGGCCCACATGTGTCATCTATATCCCTTGCGTTTTGTCTGCAGTGTAGGAAGGTAAGGGAGAGGGGGGTGGGGGTGTGAAACGGAGGGAAGGTGTGACGACTGCCTGGATGTCTGGGGAGTCTCGGTCCGTTTCTAGCTCGCTTGGCCTCTTTAGCTTGACTCGCCCCAGTGGGGAGGCTCTGAGAAATTGAAGCTGCCTGGCGATTAGAAACAATTACAGAGCATCGAAGTGGGTTTGGTCCACGGAGGCACGGACACGGAGACCCTCGGCCTCCAGCGAGTCAGCCACGGATAAGCTGGCCCAGATCTGTCACCCCGAAACCCTCCCTCGACGCTACCGCTCGAGCGTGAGACACGGAGAGATGCGAACACGTGTCCGGACGCAGTGACACACATGCGGCGTGTATAGATGTTCGGGTGTCCGAACACGAAGCTGGAAAACGCCAACGAAGGACGCGGAAGAAATTTACGCTAGTGCTTTCATGTCCTTCACGTCCATCGGCTACTGTTTGTCTTGCATCTGAGAGTCGGACCGGGGTCGGCTCGAGTGTGCGAGAAGCCCTCGCTATAATCGTATAGCTTGATTAATAAATAAAATCTGTTTGCTCAGAGATTTATATATAACAGGAGGATTGTTTGTGGAGACTGCGCCGTGTGTGCGCGCGTGCGCAGTGTGACGGACAGGAAACGGGCTTCTCCTGAATAGCTTAAACACAAACAGGCTTCATGCTCGCGCCAGTATGGACGCGTCTATTGATTTTTGACTGTCTTTGGTCTTTGCGCTGGCTTTACAAAAAAAAAAACCAAACAAACAAACAAAGAAAACCCGCTCGTGCTTCCTCGGGCTGAATCCGCCAGGTTTTTTCTTTCCATCTCTCCATTTCAGACACGGCTCTTAAGCGGTGTTGATCTGAATACTCAGGATGTTTACTCTGTTGCAGTCTCCAAAGGACGGCAGGGAGAAAATTTCCAATTAAGAATGAGGAGTGTGAAAAAAAAAGAGAAGAAAACAGCACAAATGGACTCAACGGCCTCGTCTCACTGTGTGGGTTGCCGGCATCAGGTTGAATTGGAGCGATAAAGCAAATGTGTGTGTGTGTGTGTGTGTGTGTGTGTGGGTCAGTTTATTTGGAGCATGGCTGTAGTGAAGTCTGAGAGGACTAATGGGCAATCTAAAATAGATCTCCAATGTCTGGTCCAAGTGATATTTCTTTAGATCAATTAACTAATTAGGACTTTGTGAGTGATGAGTGTGTCTGCACGACGCTTGGCATTCAGCTGTGCGGTAAAAGCACACTGTAAAGCGTGCAGGTACTTCAGGGTCTGAAGTATTAAACCCTGGACCAGAGAATAAGAAATGTGAATGGCGAATATAAACAGTGCATGTGAGAGTGTAAATAAGCAGATGTGGTAGTGTGTGTGTGTTAGGACTGCTGGAACGAATTCCACCGAATGAATTAGTGGTAAGCACGTTCGCCTCACACCTACAGGGTCGGGGGTTCGATTCCCACCGTGGCCCTGTGTGTGTGGAGTTCTCCCCATGCTACGGGGGTTTCCTCCGGGTACTCCGGTTTCCTCCTCCAGTCCAAAGACATGCATGGTAGGCTGATTGGCATGTCCAAAGTGTCCATAGTGTATGAAAGGGTGTGTGAGTGTGTATGTGATTGTATCCTGCGATGGATTGGCACCCTGTCCAGGGTGTACCCCGCCTTGCACCCCATGCTCCCTGGGATAGACTCCAGGTTCCCCCGTGATCCTGAAGGAAGGATAAGCGGTATAGAAGATGGATGGATGGAATACTTGTGAATAATAATAATAATAATAATAATAAAAGCTGCAAGCAGCATTTTGATGTCGTTTCACTCACATGGACAGTGGTGGGATTCTCTGACTGTAGGAGGAAAGGTCTAGATGAACAAATGGGCAGCAAGATGGCATTGCTGTATTTAAAATTCTTTGATAACTTTTGTGAGGCTTACTCTGAAGATGGGCGTGTGCTAAACTGGGTGATGATTGGACAAAATTTATAGGAGGACTAGCAGATAAAGTTTTTGACAAAATCCAAGATGGCGGAAAATCTAATTAGGCAGTATCGATGTCACGGGGCACTCTGCATTCGTCCTGACCCAGGGAATACCGGGCTTTTAAACTTTGGACACACGGTTTAATAGTTAAGACCATCAATGTACTTCCAAATCAGCCCCAAATTTGACCTGATGGTGGCGCTAGAGCATCTGAAGCACTTCGACCAGACGGTTCTACGTGCTGCCATAGACACCCTAGCCAGAAGGTAGAATAACAACAGGGTGCCTATGCACCTTCTGTGCTGGGCCCTAATAATAAGAATAATAATAATAAGAATTTCACTTGAAAGCACAAAAAATCCACGTAAATGTTACGACTCCATGGCGAAATGTCTACGTGACGGGAATGTACAAATGAAGTGATAGACCCGTGAGTGAGACGTGCCGCTCTGACGTCAGCCCCGCCTCCTGCTCGCAGAAACATAGCAGGGGTCTACAGTGAATTATAAGAGCAAGAATTGGTTTTCTAAAATGTCGTGCTGTGCTGTTGGGTCTCGGAATCATAAAGTGTTCATAAACGGGTCTGTTTTCACCCTGCAAAAAAAGAAGAAGGAAAAAAAAAAAAGCATCTTTGCAAATGAAAATATCTTGAATATAGTCCGATTTACGAAGCATTTCCTATTATATGATTACAATTCACCGAATATACGATCATTACGGCCGTTTCTAGACTTTTCCACTCGTTTCAAACTTGCCCTACTCTTATCCTTGTGGCACATTTATTAACTTCTTTCTAGAAAGAAATGCTTCCAATGAGCAGAACGGTTTGCGAATAGAAAAAGACGAGCTTGTTTCAAGCTTGGAATGACTACAAACGTCTAGACAGAAGACGGTTGTGATTACAGGCAATTAGGAGGGACGGGTTTCGGTCTGAGGCGCACACGCTCGTCTCGACGGGACACGAAATGGCGTTTTCAGAGCACTGACATATACGACTGGAGGAGAGGAAAAGGTTTTTTGTGAGTAAGCAGGACAGAGAGAGAGAGAGAGCGCGCGAGAGAGAGAGAGCGAGAGAGAGAGCGCGCGCGCGAGAGAGAGCGAGAATATTTGAAAGAGAAAAATAAATAGAAAAAGGAATAGGCCACCTCATGATTCTTTTGTTATCAGCCCACTGCAGGAGTGACCAAGAAAGGCATTTGATTTGTGAAATTGTTCGATTTGGAGGAGAGAGATAAGTGTGATTTTTTTTTCGGTCGAGACTTTTTTTTTTTAATTGAAAAGCAGAAGGAGACAGAAATGTGCATCTCGTGCTGTGACCTCCCTCCTCTTTCTCTTCTTCTATTTAAAAAAAAAAAACAACAACAAATAAATAAATATAATCGGTGTACGTACCGAGCAGAGGAGGCAGCCAGTTGACGTTGGCCTCGCAGTGCGAGTCTAAGAAGGTGAGGACTTCCCCTTTCGCCACGGACGCTCCCAGGAGGCGTGTGCGTATCAAACCCTCGCGCTTCTTAGTGCGCACTATCCGCACCTTCGGAAATCTGGACATGTACTCCTCCAGACGAACACCCAGGTGCTCTGAGATACAAACAGACAGACAGGGAAAGAGGGAACGGCGTTAGGGTGCTGTTAATTATGACCCAATTCATTTTGGGTTACTAGGAATACATTTCAGTTTAATTAGCGTGACTCAAATCGCCGAATAAAATCCTATTCTCCCATGTGTTCCTTCATACGAGCTAGTATATCTGGGAGAAAGGAAAGAGCCAGGTTAAGTTCGTCAGTGTGTGTGCGTGTGTGTGTGTGTGTGTGTGTGTGGTTTTGAAGCAGTGACATGTTAATCGAACGTCCGTTTTGTTTCTCCGTTCTCCAAGCCCAGTTCAAGAGCATCAATGTTTAACGTCCCTTAAGACCACGCCCCCCCCCCCCCCCCCCGTTAACACTTAATTGAATTGCTGAATTGGCCCGTGTTTCTTGAATATTAACCGGTCGTAGCCGAAACTCCACCCGGGCCTCTATTTACAGCACGGCCTTCCTCCGCTTTTGCATTCCCTTTGTAATAGTGATGTAGGCTAAATGAATAATGCAACCTGCAAATCCAATTAGAAATCATTTAATAACATGGCGAGGCCTGCTGTGAGTTAACGGAGCTGGCGCTCGGTATTAAAACAACAAGCCACTTTCGGCAGTGCAGCTCAGTGACTAGCAGAGGAGATGAGAGGAAAGAAATATCCTCCACTGCTGGTGTGAAAGAGTTCATTAAAAAAAAAAAGCCAAAGGAAGGGTAATGTAGGAAGTGCAGTTGTAGAGGCTGTGGCGACTGGTTTATGAAGTGCGCCAAGGATCAGATCGTCCGTGAACTTGTTCTCACGTTAGGAACGATTTGCAAAACGGGATTTATAAAAATCTAAACACGGACGAAAACGAGTACGACCGTGGAAAAATATACGGACGAACGAAATGTTTGGTGCTCAAACACTGATCGCTGCTCAAGCGCAAAAAGAAAGGAGAAAAAAGAGACAGACAGACAGGTAGATAGATAGACAGTCAGCACAAATAGATAGATAGATAGATAGATACTGTAGGTAGATAGAGAGATAGATAGATAGATAGATAGATAGATAGATACTGTAGATAGAGAGATACAGAGAGAGAGAGATAGATAGATAGACACAAATGGACGACAGTCAGACACAAATAGATAGATAGATAGATAGATAGATAGATAGATACTGTAGGTAGATAGAGAGATAGATAGATAGATACTGTAGATAGAGAGAGATACAGAGAGAGAGATAGATAGACACAAATGGACGACAGTCAGACACAAATAGATAAATAGACAGATAGATAGATAGATACTGTAGATAGATAGATAGATAGATAGATACTGTAGCTAGATAGAGAGAGAGATAGAGAGAGAGAGAGAGATAGATAGAGAGAGAGATAGATAGATAGAGAGAGATAGATAGATAGATAGAGAGATAGAGAGAGAGATAGATGGATAGATACTGTAGATAGATAGAGAGAGAGATAGAGAGATAGATAGATAGATAAACGGACAGACTCTGTCTATCTAACGTAAGGTAAAAGCTGAACTTCAGCCGTCTCAGACTCAGAATCACTCATCACGTCGTTTAGTTCAAGCAAAATTGCCTGTGTCCTGCCATATACGAACATTTGGAGCGTTCTGTAAATGTGAGTGATTTTAATCTGATTGACAGACAGACAGACAGACAGACAGGTTGGATTTAGGAATTTTTTTTTTTTAATTCAAATGGATGTCTTATAAATTATATATAGGAACATTTAGGATTCTTTTTCACAAGTCTTTCTAACTGAGGCCTTTTATTGCTAAATATCTGTATATATAAAGACTGGATATGGGATTTCTATCTCCAGCCATAAACGTTTCTATTCATTTCTATAGAAACTGAAAGTCTATTTCCATTTCTAAAAGCCCCCATGTGTAGCCAGACCTATTGCTGATTCCCAGGCCGTGTCTGTGATCAGTAATGACTCGTGACTATCTTTAGTATACTGTACATTAGTGTTTTTCATTTCTGCGGAGGTGGGAGTCCGGCATGTGTTTGTGTAATATTCAGATGCAGACCATTAATACTCCTGCAAGCTGTATCGTCTCCTCGCAGGCATGCTGTGTGTGTGTGTGATTAGACTCCGCGCAGGCTCTAGATTACACATAATAACACAAATGTGCTGAAGGGCTTTAAAAGCAAACAGGCTGCCGTGGGGATGTGCCGTAATGTACATAGCTGAGCTACATGTAGCTTTCGGCAGCACAGAGGACAAATCAAGGACACAAACAGAGCGGCCACACAACAATATTCTGCTCCACTAGAGGCCACGGTGCTGTGAAACGCTGTGTTAATCTGCTCCGGCAGACCTGCTGAACGGCTCTGTAGCGCATCAGTGAGTCAGGAAACACTGCAGTGTGACTAAACTTTCTCACACGCAAAACTTTCTCGTTCACGCCGATGACAACACCAAGGTTTCATTTGATTGTTAATCGTGTGGCGGTCCGAGGTAACCTTTCACACGGACAAATTTGACGTTTATGGTTATGTTCAATATTGGGGAGCTTTACTAACTGTAAAACACGTCAGTTTGTCCTGGTCTCGCTTACTTCACAGCAGCAGAATAAACAGGCATTTCAATTATTTTTGTACGTTTGCCAGAATTCAGCCGAGGCGACATGGTATGATGGGTTTTCCCAGACTGCCTCACATTTAACCTCTGAGCCCACTGGATTAAAAACTAGGCAGGTGAAAATATATTTGTTTTTAGACCGAGGAGGCGAGCGATGTCTCAGGTCCCTTATGTAATAGACCATTTTCCACACAACAGCATTTAAATCATCAGGCATCATCAAAAACATCAAAAACAATGTAAGAATCGTCACTCTGTGAAGGACAAAGGGACACTTTCAGAAAGGTGAAGATCCTGGACTAGTGCTGTTTCTCAGAATCTCAATAAGGCCGGGTCTCTTGAGACAGGAAGCAGTGACGCAGGAAGCAGAGGTGATGCAGGAAGCAGTGAAGCAGGAAGCGGCGGTGACGCACGAAGCAGTGACGGAGGAAGCAGCGGTGACGCAGGAAGCAGTGATGTAGGAAGTAGTGACGCAGGAAGCAGTGACACAGGAAGCAGAGGTGACGCAGGAAGCAGTGAAACAGGAAGCAGTGATGCAGGAAGTGGCGGTGACGCAGGAAGCAGTGATGGAGGAAGCAGCAGTGACGCAGGAAGCAGTGGTGAGACAGGAAGCAGTGCCGGAGGAAGCAGCGGTGACGCAGGAAGCAGTGACGCAGGAAGCAGTGATGAGACAGGAAGCAGTGACGCAGGAAGCAGTGACGCAGGAATCAGAGGTGACGCAGGAAACAGTGACACAGGAAGCAGCGGTGACGCAGGAAGCAGTGATGCAGGAAGCGGCGGTGACGCAGGAAGCAGTGACGGAGGAAGCAGTGACGCAGGAAGCAGAGGTGATGCAGGAAGCAGTGATGCAGGAAGCAGCGGTGGCGCAGGAAGCAGTGGTGACACAGGAGGCAGTGATGCGGGAAGCAGAGGTGACGCAGGAAGCAGTGACACAGGAAGCAGCGGTGACGCAGGAAGCAGTGATGCAGGAAGCGGCGGTGACGCAGGAAGCAGTGATGCAGGAAGCAGTGTCGTAGGAAGCAGAGGTGACGCAGGAAGCAGAGGTGAAACAGGAAGCAGTGACGAAGGAAGCAGTGATGCAGGAAGCAGAGGTGACGCAGGAAGCAGTGGTGAAACAGGAAGCAGTGACGCAGGAAGCAGAGGTGACGCAGGAAGCAGAGGTGACGCAGGAAGCAGTGACACAGGAAGCAGTGGTGAAACAGGAAGCAGTGACGCAGGAAGCAGAGGTGAAACAGGAAGCAGTGACACAGGAAGCAGTGATGCAGGAAGCAGAGGTGACGCAGGAAGCAGTGGTGAAACAGGAAGCAGTGACGCAGGAAGCAGAGGTGACGCAGGAAGCAGTGACACAGGAAGCAGTGGTGAAACAGGAAGCAGTGATGCAGGAAGCAGTGGTGAAACAGGAAGCAGTGACACAGGAAGCAGTGATGCAGGAAGCAGTGATGCAGGAAGCAGTGGTGAAACTGAAGGAAGATGAGAGCATCGGAGCTGTCGTACTGCACGTGGGGGTGAACGATATCAGGCCGCGGCAGATGAAAATCCTGAAGATGGACTTCGGCAGCCTGATCGAGACGGTACGAAGCAGATCGCCTGCGATAGAAATCATCGTGTCTGGACCTCTCCCCAGACACACAGACCTGGACTTGAAACTTTCAATAGACTCTTCGCCTTAAGTGAGTGGATAATATCATGGTGTAATGAACAGAATCTGCTCCTTGTTAATAACCGGAATCTGTTCTGTGAGCGTCCTAGGTGACGCTCCTAGAGCGTCCTACACACCATGTGACTACCTGCCGTAAGTACAACCTCCAACACTAACATCACTTATCATAATCGATGTTCCAATAATAATTCAGCATTTGCAGTCCATCCTATCGAGACTGTCTCTGTTCCCCGAGCTAAACAAATACAGACAAAACTTCAGAAAGTTTGTCTGAGTAACCTAATTAACATAAAACTAGACCATACTGAATGCACAGCCAGCACCTTTGATCTGAAGCTAGGACTGTTAAATATTAGATCTCTTACGTCTAAAGCACTTATTGTTAATGAAACCATCACTGATCAGGAGTTTAATATAATGCGTTTAACAGAAACTTGGATTAAACCAAACGAGTACGAAGCCAGTCCTCCTGGACACAGTTATATAGATCAGCCTCGTCTAACAGGCAGAGGAGGAGGTGCTGCACTCATGCATAGTCACAATCGAAGCGTCACACAAAAACCTAGTCATAAATTCAACTCTTTTATAGTTCTATATACCTGTATAACATATGTAGCAACAAAAAATAAATCGATTCCGCTAATTATTATTTACAGACCCCCAGGGCCATATACCCAAAAGACCCTCTGAGAACAGCGGTAGTGTCCATTTTAGATTCAATAGGGGTCAATCAGAACGTAACAGGTCACACTCATAATGCTGGTCACACTCTTGACCTCATACTAACATCCGCAGTCTGACGTTGTCTCAGACCATTACCTCATCTGGTTTAAATTGCGTATCGATCATGATATTTGCACCCCGCAACGCTACGGCGCAAAACGTACTTTCGCGTCAGCTACTGCACCGAGTTTCATCGATAACCTCCCAGAGACATGGATTAGATCTGGATCACCGTCTGATCCGACAGAACTCGATCGGGCGATTGAATGCTTAGAGTAGCTTTACTTAGAGAAAAATATATCATCTTAGGGAGATTTTCCTCGCCACCGTCGCCACCGGCTCGCTTAAAATCTGCATCCTGTGTTTATACGTTCTGTACAGCTGCTTTGAGACAATGTCCGTTGTTAACAGAGGACGTATGTGTGTGTGTGTGTGTGTGTGTGTGTGTGTTTCGCATCACTCGGCTCGGCAGTGAAACTGCACTATTAACGGCAGGGACATGTCTGATTTAACCGAGTGGTGTCACATCTCAATTTGAAACGACGCTGCATCCACGTACGATATCTGAAGAGCTGATGGGAAATCCTTCAGCAGTGAAGCTTTCAGCTATAATCCCATTCCAGGTCAAGACACACACATCACAGATTCCTCTAACAAACCTGAACTTTAACTGAATAAACTTTCATAAAAGTTCACATCAGCCCCAGAAGTGGGTGAAGCAGAAAAACGCTGCGCAGAGATTTTATTACTTATTTTTTTTCCGCCTCGGAGACAGCACTATAATAAATCTTGGCAGTGACAATCATTCCAGTCCATATTCCGGAGTCCACGGAGCCAGCAGCGGATCCACGCATCGACAGATAGAGCAGGAGAGAGTGCAGGAGTTCGTCCTCTTCTCACCGCCACATAACAGCGTGAGAGAGCCATGAGAAACAGAAGATGTGTGCGTGTGTGTGTGTGTGTTTTTATAGAGCAGAATCATAACATGATGTTAAACCTTTTGCAGAATGACTTGTCAAAGGATAATCTGAAATGTTCTTCAGTGTCCCACCTGCTTTCTCAGCTCCCAGAGTTTCAGTCGTTTAACCAGATGGTCGAGGAAAACTATCAGTCTGTGCATGACTTGCACGGAGCGCGCGGTGCACAGGGAAAAGACATCAGGAGGAAAACAAGCCAGTGCTGTCGTTAGACTAAGCGCTACAGACTTGTTAAAGAGAGCTGTTTGGAGGTTTTAGGAATTATTATTATTATTATTTTTTACCGTACTTTTTTATAGTATAAGCAGCAATATGTGTGTGCAGCATTAAAGAAAGCTCCTGTAAAAGCAAGCCGCTGCTTGTGACTCTGTTTCATTCTGTAATCAATACCAGTGGAAGTAGAGCAACTGTTTTATTTATCATTATTTTATTTCTCGTTGCCAGAGATATGTCTCCCTGCGGTTCTCGCCTGGTGTTCCATTAAAGCTAAGCAGCGTTGAGCCTGGCTAGTATCTGGATGGGAAAGTAAGGTTGCTGCCGGAAGTGGTGTTAGTGAGGCCAGCAGGGGGCGCTAACCCTGTGTTCTGTGTGGGGCCTAATGCGCCGGTATAGGACGTTGAGCTGCATTTTAAAGCTTCATACGACGTCTCATCTCTCGTTCATTTCTAAGTTTTATTAGCAGACTACATCATTACACGGTTTGAAACCGTGTACGTGCGAGACCATCCATCCATCCGTCGCTTATCCTTCAGGCTCGCGGGGAACCTGGAGCCTATCCTAAGGCGGGCTACACCCTGGACGGGGTGCCAATGCATTACATACACATTCACACACCCGTTCATACACTACGGACACTTTGCGTCCGTGCAGGTCCATGACATAAAATATATACGCTGCAGAACATCGATGTAATAAATGTGCGTGACAGCCTTTCTGAAGCGGTATGAAATCCGATCACGAGTGCTCGCCGAAGACGCATTTATAATCCCGGGTGTGAACGGCCGAGCGTCTCGGCTGTCCGCGTGTGATCCCGGGACGCGTGTTAGCGGCAGGTGTGAACGGGGCCTGTCGCACGCGCTAATGTTGACCTGGAAGCGTACCGAGACCAACTTGCTGAGACGCTCTCTCGGACCTGAGTGCGTCCGACGTGTTCTCGCCTGCGTGAAGACCCGCGTCGAAGTGGAGAACGCAACAGGGTTCTTGTTCGAACGGACTAAACGCCGCAGGTGTCAAATCGCACTAGCTCTGTAGCTACAAGCCTCACAATCAGAACACTCTTCTATGCTACGTTATGATTTGAAATAAAGCGGTTTACACCACGGAAGTGGATGAAAATGGAGCCGATGGAGTTGGGGTGATAATGCTTGTGTGTGGGGGATTGAAAAACGCCTCACAAGTCTTTCGGCGTGAATAATCACTTTGAGTATTTATAGCGACAAAACGCGCCTGTTAAGAGTTAAGAGTGTGTGCAAAGTGGTGGGTGTGAAGACGTCGGTCTCTCTTCTCACGCTCCATGCCTCTTTGTCTTCTTCTCTCTCTCTATCTGTCTCTCTATCTGCTTCCTCAGCACTCTATTTCTCTCTGTCTATTACACTCTTGATTTCTCCCTCACTCCCTCTCTCCGTCCTCCGAGTGGTTGTTCAAATGAACTCATAAATCACGGCTGTTGATGTTTAGCAGGTCTAGCAGTGACGAAGGAAGTGGCAAATAAACTGTTATGGAGGAAGGAAAAAAAAAAATGGAGAAAGGTTCTGCATGCCAAAGGCAACTCCGTGACAGACCGTGATAAAATGCTGCAGCGCGAAATTTTATTTTTTATTTTTTTCAGTTTGATGGCTCAGAGGCAGGCTGTGTGCAACCGTCCCTTCCCCAGTGGGGTGGATCACTTCATCTCAGACTCTTCTGAATTTCCAAATTTCCAGACTTGTGCATCATTAATATTGCATTGGGACTAAAGGGGACCGAGAAGTTCTCCGTAATGAAAGCTTCATTAGAGCTCGTCCCTACGATTTCGGATCCGAGAAGCCGCGTTTACCCCGCCGTGCGAGCGATCGTGTTTTAATGAGGGAGTGTCGATGCGCAGAAGGAAGAGGTTTGGTTTTAATCAGCGGCGTTTTAAGAATATGTTTCGTTCTAAGTGGGCTGATTAATCAGCGAGGAATGCGGTGAAACGTACCGCTCTATTAGCCGAACGGAAACTGCGATCGCTTTTTTATTTATTTATTTTTTTATTACTATTATTAGTTCTTCACCTACTTGTACGGTCTCTTTTATGGGTTGTGGAGCTGCTGTAATCAGAGAATTCATTAATGGAGTCAACGTAAAAAAAATTTTTAAAAAAACAGCACGTTTTATTCTGCGCTATTTCTAGGTTTCCGACTGAAATCTAAGCAAATGGGTGATATTGATCATGTGACCTGCGCTGTACAAAAAAAAAGCTCAGATTCTCTTCATGTCTAATGTCTTCTACTGAAGCGTGTGATCGGACGACAGTGATCTGAAACGGATCGGAGGTTTTTCGCACAAACTTGTGGGGTCGGTGCCAAATATTAAGGATATTATGTAACGCTAGGGCGATATTTCTAAGATCCTACACTCAGGCTGTTGTCAATAATAGCACCTGTAATGAAAACTGTTGTATTCAATTAGAAAAGAATGCAAAACTTTTGGTCCCCACTGTATACACACACACACACACAAACACACAAACCAATACTTTTTGAAGGAATAAATCATAAAGGAATGAAATAACTTCTTTTCACATTTTTGCCACCGCAATTTGGGCCTCTGCATGGTGAAATCGATAAATACGTGAGCGAAGTGTGTGAATTCTGACTCAAAAAGTGTGCAGCTACAGCTTTTGTGTGAAATAAAACACTAAGCATGGCTACCGAAAGTACTGGACCAGTGCTGTGTATTTTCGAGCTATGAAGGAGGCCAGCGTGTAAATAAAAGAAACCCCACTGCTCCCTCCTCGTCCACGTTCCTCGCTGTCTCCAATTTACTCAACCGGCCTTTCCACTGGAGAGGACACAGACTCCCCCGAACCACTCATAAATCCGCCTCTGGAGCGAGATCAATGCTCAGACTCGATCCCCATTTATTACGCTCCTTCTTTAAAGTGGCGAAGAAAATGAGCTTCTCGTGCCAGCGCCGGGAATCCGAAGGGACCGCAGACGCGGAACGAGAGCAATGTCTGCCGACTCCGGGAGCGGTTTGGTTTTATCGGTGTGATGATTCTTCGGCGTGGAGTGGGTGTATCAGGCATGGTGCGCGGCCAAATACAATGCGAGGACTTGATGGGAACCTTCGAAAAGCGGGAGCGTGTTTAGAGCTCAAGCCAGTAATTTTCTTCTTTGAGTGTGGAGATAATGACGAGGCGAGGTTAACTACGCTGCCGTCTTTTTCCGTTTGGCACGCGACCAATTGGATTCCGCTCGACGGCATGGTGAAATTGTGCAAAATGCAGACATCATTACCTTTTAATCAAACTAGAGAAACAGAAACGCCACACTCTCCCACACACACACACACACACACACACCAGTGCGTATCGCCCTGAAGACATCACCGGCTAATTAAAAAGCCTGAGCGTGCAAGAAACCTCAATGGAAATCAACGTTACTGAACACAACGCGAATATGATAACATTCACAAGCTCGTCTGTTATCACACTTGTGTCAATGCTCCAAGGATAAAACGCGGGAAAAGGAACGGCAGATAGGTTCGTTTTTATCGCGGAAAAATCAGACTTTTTTCCTCTCTCTCTCGTTCTCGCTCTCTCTCTCTCTCTCCAGAACACACTCAGGACGCAGCCCTCTCACACTGTTAATGAAGACTTTTAATTGGACTCACGCCGGTCACCGAGAGTTCACGGCACTCTAAAAGCTCTAAACTGTCACTGTAACCAAACCTCTGTTCAGTTCTGACTATATTTATTTATGTGTTCTTTTTCTGTGTCTTAAAAGCCAGAGGAAATGCGGATTATCGCGTTGTGCTGATGAAAATAGTTCAGGGTTAGACTGCTAAACAAGTGCAAACCGTGTAAAGTCAGGGAACATGAGATAAAGAAAAAAACAAAAAAAAAACACACAGTGTTGTCCAGAGTTGAGTTAAGCAAGCAATTTAAGGGCATTATTAAATACAGAAATATGACAGTATCAATTAATTAATGAATAATTACCTCACTTTAAATTCCACGGAGAGTTCGACATTGAAGGAGACAGCGTCTTAATCAGAGGCAATGCTTTAACTTTATATGGATGAGATGATGAATTAAGTGATATAAGGCGAGTGCCTCGGTGTAGACTCTAGATGCTATTGAAAAACCCCGTCTTGGACGCTTCTACTCCAAAAAACAAACAAACAAACAAACAAACAAACATGGCATGAAGTGAACTACACATTGGAAATAGTACTAATCCGAACAGGACGGCCAGCTGCATAACCCGAGTCTGAATACGAGAAACTTTCCCCATGTAAATATTCACATCCATACATTTTCTTCTATCTCCTTCCATAACAAAAAGATGACAGCTTCCTTGTTCTCGATTGGATCGTTATTCCAAGTTAAAGTTTCCGAAGCACTTTACACTGTGTCTCATTCACCCATTCATACACCAATGGAGGCAGAGCTGCCATGCAAGGCGCTAACTTGCCATCGGGAGCAACTTGGGGTTCAGTGTCTTTCCCAAGGACACTTCGACATATGGCGTCACGTGGGCCGGGAATCGAGCCGCCAACAATAGTGGACGACCTGCTCTACCACCTGAGCACTAACACAGCCTCCCAGTTGTAAAGGAAACAAACTGGTTCTGGAAACAAACAAGAAGAGATGGGGCTAGGAAGTTTTATTTAAGTTCTTCAGTCTCTGTATTCATTCGTTCATTCATTCAACCAACAATCCTGACACACGGTATACGTAAACGCCAAGACGTATTATCCAAACACTTTCTTTTACTTAATGCAGCCATTTGAGACGGAACATTCCAGAGGACGCTATTACAAACGTGATTTAAGGATGTTGTAAAGCAGTTGCTCTTTATAAGCTGTATAGACAGCGTTGATTTCAACACTCATCGACGCTAGGAGAACCAGGTAGCGCAACGCTTCCAGGCGTATTATGCGTCTGAGAAGAGGACAGCGGGAAAATCACTCTTAAATTGCTCACTTAAGTGTTTTTAATGCTTGTACATTGTCAGGGAAATTGTGTTCATTCATTCTAAGCTTAACTATAACTTATGCTAAGGCACACACCGCCATGCTGCACTGTTTCAACGAGTCAATGGGAAACCAGTCTGCTTTTGGTTAAGCGCATTAAAATTGATCTCATAAAGAGTCGATTCTATGATTCTCTGGGCAGCTGGTCAGGAGGTCGTGAGCTCAAATCCCGGCACCACCAAAGCCGCCAATGTTGGGTCATTCACACTCAACTTCTCAGTTACTCTATATCCTGTCTCAATTCTAAGTTACTTTGATGACGGTATCATCATGTACTTAATTCCAAGCCAACCCGAAGGTTTACAAGTTGATTCAACGCACTGAAAACGATTCACGTCACACAAATACGCCAACCGAAGTGAACTTGGCATCTGAGTGTTTCAGTTAGCGAGTGTTTCAGGTCACGAGATATTGGGCTTTAGTTGAAATGTTACTGATCAGACCTGGATGAATCAGGGTTTGAAGTGGTGCATCCAGATCAGTGGTGCATTATTCATACTGAAACACTATATAGTAGTGGAAACATTAAAAACTATAAAGAGTGGATCCATTAAAAAAAAAAAAAAGGCAGTACCGAGACATTGTGTTAGTTAGTGTGCATGTTTTGGCACAAGTGCCTCAAATTCGACATGAGCACTTGGAAGTTTATCTGATAAATGTCAGGAATATTGTAATGTAATGATGTAATATTGCCGTTAGCGACATGTTATATAATCGAGCTTTATTAAATAGCACTGATTGAAATGCTGGAAACGATCTAGTTTTTGCCATTTAGTATATTTTTTAAAACAATCCAACTAATGGATTCATCAGGAAAATAATCAACAGATTAACTGATTTACCAAAATAGTTGTTAGTTGCAGTTCTGAACAAATCCTGTACTGTTTGCGTTTATTCACGTCTTTCAAATTATTGATGTTTTGATCTCTGCAAAATTCATACTGTTTAAAATATATATATCCATATGTCACATGAAGCTAAGCAGGGTTGAGCCTGTGCAGTACCTGGATGGGAGACCTCCTGGGGAAAACTAAGGTTGCTGCTGAAAGTGGGATAAGTGAGGCCAGCAGGGGGCACATACCCTATGGTCTCTGTGGGTCCTATTGCCCCAGTATAGTAACTGGGACGTTATAATGTAAAAACAGCCCCGTCTTTCAAATGAGACATTAAACCGAGGTCAAGACTCTCTGTGGTCATTAAAAATCCCAGGACACTTCTCGTAAAAGAGTAGGGGTATAACCCCGGGGTCTGGGTGAAATTCCCCCATTGGCCCTTCTCTTTCATGGCCCTCTAATAATCCCCATCTCTGAATTGGCTACATCACTCTCCACTCCACTAATAACTGGTGTGTGGTGGGTGTTTTGGTGCACTATGGCTGCCGTCACAGCATCCAGGTGGATGCTCTACACTTGTGGTGGTTGGAGAAATTCCCAGCCCCTCCCCTCCCCCCCATACTATGTAAAGCACTTTGATTGTCTAGAAGAGCGCTATATAAATGTAACTGTAACTGTAACGTCCATTACTGTTCTCCTTGTGCTTCGGGGGTTTCCTCCGGGTACTCTGGTTTCCTCCCCCAGTCTAAAGACATGCACTGTAGGCTGAGTGGCATTCCCAAATTGTCCATATTGTGTGAATGTGTGTGTGATTGTGCCCTGCGATGAATTGGCAGCCCGTCCAGGGTGTCCACCACCTTGTGCGCCGAGTTGGATGGATGGATGGATGGATGGATGGATGGATGCATGCACAGCTACAACTGATAGCTTGCTTGTGATACGTAAACAAAATACTTTACTTCTGAATATTTGTTTGAGTTCTTACAGAAACAGCAGCAGTAGGTGAAGAGACATCAATTTGAACTCAAATGCCAAGTGCTAATTATCGAAGGAATAGAGTTACAGCGAGAGAAAAGTGTCCACAGGCCAAGTGTACACAGCGGGTAGTGTTTATAAGATCCAGACTGCACTGGAAGCAGACACAGGCTGAATGAAAGTCTGCATAGAAACCCAGCTGGTATTCTCCTGATGTGAGAGGAGAGGAATTGATATTCTTCTGGTCATGAGATGTGTGTATGGCAATGTGGAAGATGGTTATAGAGGCAGCACAAAGGCTTAACCTGGCCCGTATCGATCTGGCAGAATCCTCTGTGTCGTACTCGAGAGTAGCAGGAATAATAGCGACGATAAAGAAATCCATAGCTCTGCTCTGCTCAAGTCAGGTGCATTCATCGCTTTTTTTTTTTTTTGCTTCCCCCCTTTTCATTCCAATCAAAGTGCAACTGGGTAACAGTCCAGGCTATTATTTACGAGTTACTGGAGAGGTGATGTCCCTCTGCTGGTCTTCTCTTCTGTACTATTGGGAAGTCCAGCAGTGAGCAGGTTTGTTTATTGCAGGGGTTAAAAGCACCGTTGTTCTGTTGCATGCTGGGATACTCATTCATGTCCGTTGTCCGCGGACGGCTCGGCTCCACATGAGCTGAGCTACATTTAAAAGGTCTGCTGACCGGTCAATGCAGTTCCATTAAACCAGACAGGCTCATCCATCTCCAAACACACCACTGTGACTGTGTGTGTGTGTGTGTGTGTGTGTGTGAGCTGAAAACAACCACATAGTCCAATCACAAACCACTGATCTGACTTGTTTTTCTGACAAACTGCCTAAAAAGAGAAAAACGGTATGAAATGAGTCTATAACGTGTGGACACAGTGAAGCTTCGGAAAACTTTTCACACACGAAAGGACAATTCTGTGCCCAGAACACCGCAGCAGTTTGACAACAGCTGCAATTTTAACCGCTTAATGAACTTTACACTTTAATCACTTTACAGAAATATATACAATTCTGATTTAAATTGTCCATCCAGCCATTCATTTTGTGTACCGGTTATCCTACACAAGGTCATGGGAAGGACCCTTATCCTACACAAGGTCATGGGAAGGACCCTTATCCTACACAAGGTCATGGGAAGGACCCTTATCCTACACAAGGTCATGGGAAGGACCCTTATCCTACACAGGGTCATGGGAAGGACCCTTATCCTACACAAGGTCATGGGAAGGACCCTTATCCTACACAAGGTCATGGGAAGGACCCTTATCCTACACAAGGTCATGGGAAGGACCCTTATCCTACACAGGGTCAAGGGAAGGACCCTTATCCTACACAGGGTCAAGGGAAGGACCCTTATCCTACACAGGGTCATGGAAAGGACCCTTATCCTACACAAGGTCATGGGAAGGACCCTTATCCTACACAAGGTCATGGGAAGGACCCTTATCCTACACAAGGTCATGGGAAGAACCCTTATCCTACACAAGGTCATGGGAAGGACCCCTATCCTACACAGGGTCAAGGGAAGGACCCTTATCCTACACAGGGTCATGGGAAGGACCCTTATCCTACACAGGGTCAAGGGAAGGACCCTTATCCTACACAGGGTCAAGGGAAGAACCCTTATCCTACACAGGGTCAAGGGAAGGACCCTTATCCTACACAGGGTCAAGGGAAGGACCCTTATCCTACACATGGTCAAGGGAAGGACCCTTATCCTACACAGGGTCAAGGGAAGGACCCTTATCCTACACAGGTTCATAGGAAGGACCCTTATCCTACACAGGGTCAAGGGAAGGACCCTTATCCTACACAGGGTCAAGGGAAGGACCCTTATCCTACACAAGGTCTAGGGAAGGACCCTTATCCTACACAGGGTCATGGGAAGGACCCTTATCCTACACAGGGTCAAAGGAAGGACCCTTATCCTACACAGGGTCAAGGGAAGGACCCTTATCCTACACAGGGTCAAGGGAAGGACCCTTATCCTACACAGGGTCAAGGGAAGGACCCTTATCCTACACAGGGTCATGGGAAGGACCCTTATCCTACACAGGGTCAAGGGAAGGACCCTTATCCTACACAGGGTCATGGAAAGGACCCTTATCCTACACAAGGTCATGGGAAGGACCCTTATCCTACACAGGGTCAAGGGAAGGACCCTTATCCTACACAGGGTCAAGGGAAGGACCCTTATCCTACACAGGGTCAAGGGAAGGACCCTTATCCTACACAGGGTCATGGAAAGGACCCTTATCCTACACAAGGTCATGGGAAGGACCCTTATCCTACACAAGGTCATGGGAAGAACCCTTATCCTACACAAGGTCATGGGAAGGACCCCTATCCTACACAGGGTCAAGGGAAGGACCCTTATCCTACACAGGGTCAAGGGAAGAACCCTTATCCTACACAGGGTCAAGGGAAGGACCCTTATCCTACACAGGGTCAAGGGAAGGACCCTTATCCTACACAGGGTCAAGGGAAGGACCCTTATCCTACACAGGGTCAAGGGAAGGACCCTTATCCTACACAGGTTCATAGGAAGGACCCTTATCCTACACAGGGTCAAGGGAAGGACCCTTATCCTACACAGGGTCAAGGGAAGGACCCTTATCCTACACAAGGTCTAGGGAAGGACCCTTATCCTACACAGGGTCATGGGAAGGACCCTTATCCTACACAGGGTCAAAGGAAGGACCCTTATCCTACACAGGGTCAAGGGAAGGACCCTTATCCTACACAGGGTCAAGGGAAGGACCCTTATCCTACACAGGGTCATGGGAAGGACCCTTATCCTACACAGGGTCAAGGGAAGGACCCTTATCCTACACAGGGTCAAGGGAAGGACCCTTATCCTACACAGGGTACCCTATCCCATTGGACTTGGTGCACAATGTTGGGGACCCAGTGCAGGCACCATCTCACACACACACACACACATTTTAGAGATGCCTTTCAACCTAAAACGCATGTCGTTGGAATGGGGGAGGAAACCGGAGTACCCGGAGGAAACCCCCAAAGCACGGGGAGAACATGCAAACTCCGCGCACACACAGGATGGAGTCGGGACTCGAACCCCTAACCCTGGAGGTGGCTACGCAAACGTGCTAGCAACTAAGCCACTGCGATATAAATCGTACATTTATAAACGGAAAAAATACGCATACGGAAGCCTTCGGCACATGAACGCTTTAATAAGTTAAACGTTTCGTTATTTTTTTATTTTTTATTATTAGCAGTACGTTATGTGGAGTCCCCCATGTAACTTGTTACTATAGAAACGATAACGTAAACAACGCCTTCAACAGCGCTGTGGAATAAAGTGTGATATGTCCCCGAACATAATATCTATAGACAATAAACAATATAGTGCAAATATACTTCCTTAAACACAGCACTTTTAAGTCGTATAATATACAGCACATGTTGCTGAACATGCGTTTTTTTGTATTTGCCATTTTATACTCATATACGCTTAGGGTAGATGTTCTACATGAATAAGTGACGTCAGCTCTGCCGGTTGGTCCTAGCGCTGTCGCAGCTCGTAATTGACTTCACACTTTCGCCCTGTGTCCCACAGAAACCCTGGGAACTCTTACACTTGCTAGATCAACAAAAAAAGTTCTAGAGAACAGCAGCCGGAGCCAACAATGAGAGCAGCCAGTGTCTGCAACTGATTAGAGATGATAAAATGTCAAGGGACTTGGAGGAATGTGAGAAAGCAGTGACGGACGAGCCGGTGGTGCACGGAGACAGGAGAGACAACACTACGGCACGCTGCACACACCGAGCGATTCCGTCTCATTACGGAAATATGATGGAGCAGCAGAATGTCGAGTCTTCTGATTACGCGGTGTAAAAATAGAGATATGTAATGAATGGCACTTCAAGGTTTATACGGAAACCGTGTCCCTGCGTGCCGCTTTTATAGTCCCTCGATCCGTACGTCTGATACGAAAAGAAAAGTGGAATACTTGTAATCTTGCATTGTTCGCCTCAGCCGGACGTCTCGCTTGTACCCGTGAAGTACGATTTTAAAGCCTCATATGATCAGAAAGAAAAGGACGGCCTCATGAATATGCCCCTTTTTACGAGCCATTTCATTTGGCAGTCCTATTAAAACACCGCGTCGCGTTTCGGATCCTCCGCTACATAACAGCCAGATAATGCAGAGGGCCGTGCGACGGCTTTCTACTGCTTACTGTTTAATAAACCCCCGAGCATGAAGCGCTCCCATTTTAAAGCTCGCACGGCGGAGCGCAATGTGTCCCAGTTTATATGCTAACTGTGTGTAAAATAAAACCTCATTAAACACGGTGCTTTTTAATCAATGATGCACGTCCATAATGAGGAAACGCTCCGTATAATCTAAACCGGAGTATGCTAGCGTGTAGAATATAGTTCATAGAAGTAGGCGTGGCTTAAACCTGAAGTATATATGTATTTAACATTATAATATGCGAACCCTCGCTCTATGCAAACAGGAAAACAAGAAAAAAAAAAAAAACAGGGCTTTTATTAACACGATGTACAACATAGGGGTGTAACGATCAGACGATCCGGATCGATACACCGATTTCAAATGCAATAATTGAAACAAATCCTGCCAACGATTATAAATTCAATTATCATCGAATAGAAGTGGTGATGAATTGACGGATCACATAAAGGACATTATTGTAATGCTAATTGTTGTTTTTAAACTGACGTGTCAATCATTTAATAGGCTTACAAGGTGATTTTTCAGTAACTGATGCTTTTAAAATAAGCCTTCTCATCATCATCATCATCATTGTTGTCGTCGTTCCCGAATTAACCCCTGATTCTTAACAAAGTTGGTCACATATCGATCAGATGCTACTAAATTACATTTTGTCAAACATGACGTTATTTCCTTCTGAATCGAAACTTTATTTTGTATCGTATGCAAGCCTTAGCACGTTTGCCTCGCACCTCCAGGGTTGGGGGTTCGAATCCCATCTCCACCCTTTGTGTGAGTTTCCTCACCCCCTCCTTTCCAAAGACACGTGCTGTAGGCTGACTCCCGCCTCTGAATTGTCCGTATTGTGTGAACCGATGTGTGAGTGTGTATGTGTGCGATCGTGCCCTGCGATGGATTAGAACCCCGTCCATGGTGTCCCTCGTCTTGTTGGATAGGCTTCAGACTCCCCGCGACCCTGTGTAGGATAAGCAGTACGGTATATGGATGGATGGATGGATGGATGGACGCAAGCCTGAGGTTTAGACTTTTCATCTGCAACGGGGAAAAAAATAAGTACACCCTCCTTCAATACAATCTTTTTATTTATCCGGGCTGAAATAACAATAATGTATTTTCTTCTTGGCGTGACGTAGACACATCAGTACGCTCCAGAACCCAGAAACAGCCAAATGCTCTGCTTTTATAGAGGTAGGCACAGGTTCTTCATGATTAACTAACCTTGTGCATTTCATTAGTAACACCTGGCTGCTAATTACTCTCTTAATGACTGTGCAAGTAGGAAGGGTGCACTTATTTTCCCCCATCTGGTGTCCGAATGTTGGTTTACTTTTCCGACCAGATATTTTACATAATGTTTTACCGCTGTCACTTGAGGTTACGCATTTGTTTACGGAAGGTTTTGAAGAGCGCACAATTGTTAGTTAAGCCCTGATGAATAAAAACATAGAACGGAAAGAGGGTGTACTTCCTTCTCCGTGACTGTAGGTTATTGTTATTTTTAAAAAAAATTTTTTACGTTAAGAGTAAATGCAATCTTTTGGCGACCCCGGATGCGTGGGCTGTACGGAGCGACGGGTCTGCAGGGAAGGGACGGGTTTAAAAAAGGAAGCGTTAAATTGAACGCACAGAGCGAGCACGGGAACATCACACCACGCAGGGCTGAGCTGGACCCGAGACCGCTCGGAAGGATTTCACCAAACAACCCAAGGAAAGAGGTTAATGTAGCAGAGCATGCAAACTTCCCCGATACTCATGGAAGCAACGGATATGCCGTAGAGTCAATCCACGGCTGGTGGACGTGCATCATTACGGAGGATCAAGGCCAGGAAAGATCTGCCACTCAAATCAGCGGACAAAAAGAAAAAAACAAAAAACAGTGCACCTCCTATTTGTATTTCTATCTGTTCAGAGCAAATGATCCGTTTCATTTGAATAATATTTGGTTCCATCCCCACTCCAGGCCCTACAGTAATTAGGTTAATAATCAAATCTTCAATATTACAGAATAGGAATGAAGATCAGATGCTTTAAAAAGATGACTCACAGGAATCGCACAGGTTTTCATGAAGCGCCCAAATGTACTGGCAGCATGAAAAGCAGTCATGAGCTAAATCTAGTCTGAAAGCTTTCCTCTCAGCTGTTATTAAAAACACAGAAAGCCCAAAATTGAATGCGGCCAAAGTCAATCATCGGTCCGTACAATGGAAAGAGAATAGATAAACCGGCTTGAGCGTTTGCCAGCTAATTTATTGAAATGATAACTTATTTCGAGCGTTATAAGTCCCAGATGCATCAGCCGACAGCTTGAGTGCCACCCCATTATCTGTCCATTTCACAAAGTGCTGGTTTTAAATGGATTCTTCATTCCAGGAGGACGTGTTCGTGTGAAAGGGTGACGGCTGTACGAACAGCAATTTGCACAGTTTAAGCAATACATGTTGTTTTTATTTAGTAAACAAGAGAAGGTTAAAGCTGTCGAATGCGTTTCATGCCGTAAACGCGCGACTGCAGCTTAGAGGTATTTGTGCACAAGAAAATATTTAATCATGTTTGGACTAAGGAATCTGACGAGACCGGATGAACGCTATAAAATAAATAAACAAATAAATAAAAACGCACTGCGAATTTGAAGAGTCTGTGGGAAAATAATAGAGGGATCCTGAAATGTGCTGTCAGTTTCGCTCGGGTAAAGAGAGTGATACAAAAAAACTGTATACTACTGACATAAGAGTACTGATTACATATGTGTAAAGATAATTGATGGGAAGAAAGAAAAAAAAAATCGGAATGATTATCCAAATGTTTAAATGTCTGGAATACGACTAAAACAAACTGCTAGTTTTTGGTATAGAGTTGAGTGCAAAAGGCTGTACCCCTTGTGGTTTTTGGATGGAAAAGAGGCTGAACTTTCAATATTTACACCTGGAGAGCTGAGTTCAGGACATTATCAACATTTAGGAACATGATGCCGTTTTACTTTTGCCTACAGATATGGACTAATAGGTCATGGATTTAATAAACATTAGAAAACAGTCAAACAATTAAATCAAGGTCAATTAACTGGGTTAGGGGTAAGGGTTAGGAAAGATTTAGGAAGGGGTTAGGAAGGGTTAAGGAATTAGGATTAGGAAAGCGTTAGGAAGGGGTATGGAAGGGGTAGGGGTTAGGAAGGGGTGAGGAAGGGTTAGAGTGAGGGGTTGGAGAAGGGGTTAGGGGTTAGGAAAGAGTTAGGGAGGGGTAAGGAAGGGTTGAGTTAGGGCTTGGGGAAGGGTTAGGGGTAAGGAAGTGTTAGGAAGGGGTAAGAAAGGGTTAGGGGTTAGGAAAGAGTTAGGAAGGGGTAAGAAAGGGTTAGGGGTTAGGAAGGGTTAGGGGTTAGGAAAGAGTTAGGAAGGGGTAAGAAAGGGTTAGGGGTTAGGAAAGAGTTAGGAAGGGGTAAGAAAGGGTTAGGGGTTAGGAAGGGTTAGGGGTTAGGAAAGAGTTAGGAAGGGGTAAGGAAGGGTTGAGTTAGGGCTTGGGGAAGGGTTAGGGGTTAGGAAGTGTTAGGAAGGGGTAAGGAAGGGTTAGGGGTTAGGAAAGAGTTAGGAAGGGGTAAGAAAGGGTTAGGGGTTAGGAAGGGTTAGGGGTTAGGAAAGAGTTAGGAAGGGGTAAGAAAGGGTTAGGGGTTAGGAAAGAGTTAGGAAGGGGTAAGGAAAGGTTAGGGGTTAGGAAAGAGTTAGGAAGGGGTAAGGAAGGGTTGAGTTAGGGCTTGGGGAAGGGTTAGGGGTTAGGAAGTGTTAGGAAGGGGTAAGGAAGGGTTAGGAGTTAGGAAAGAGTTAGGAAGGGGTAAGAAAGGGTTAGGGGTTAGGAAAGAGTTAGGAAGGGGTAAGAAAGGGTTAGAGTTAGGGCTTGGGGAAGGGTTAGGGGTAAGGAAGTGTTAGGATTAGGAAAGTGTTACAAAACATGCTGACATTCATGCTTTATTAATGTCAACGAATGCATTAAATATCTGTTTAATGAATTAAAGTGCTTGTTAAGGCAAATCTTATTTAAAATGAGAGCAGTTCAATCAGTTAAACCAAAAGCAAATTGGTTTTTTTTTTCCCCATGACCTTTTTGGTCTCAAGACCTGACGTGAAGAAGATAGTGACAAAGTTAACACAGATGCACATGTAAAAAACTAACACAGTCCATGACATATTTAGTATAAATGTCACTGTCTTCCTTATTTTGTCCCAAGAGTGCACAAACTTTTGCACTGGACAAAGTAATTCCAATGCCCTGCCCCCGTGGTGATCGCTCTCCTGGCCTCCTGAAACTCCGACAGCACCGAACAAACAATTTAAAATAGCCTCTCTGCTGTGATGTCCACACACATTTGTAGGAAGATTGTATCTGAGAAGGCACCACTACCAACAACACCAGGAAATAGATGGGACACAGCACAAACAATAAACATCAGTGTAAGAGGCAAAAGCCCAAAGAGAAAAAAAAAAAAGGAAAACAAACAAAGAAACAGAGCGGCTATGTGGATTCCACAGGCGGAACAGAAATCCCATTGTTCTGCTTCGCTGATAAAACAAGCCGCGAATGAGTGCGAACATTAATTTTAGGCTCTTGAGTCCTGTAAAAGAAGGATTACATAAAAGACTCGAATGGATCCCCCAAAATTTCACAGTCCATATTTAAATAATACAGCCACAACAATAAGAAGGAGCCCAAAGCCAGCTCAGCATGTGTCTCTTATCTCCTGTTCGCCAGGTAATATTTTTGCACGTTGTAAAAAAGCCCGAAAAAAGGAATATAATGGACTGTCTGCCTAAATAATGGCTTAATTAGCCGCTGGCTTCACGGCTCAGCCAGCTCCGAGCAGATGGAGCTGGAACAGGACGAATAAAAGTCATCTGAATGGCAGGAAAGAGGGACAAGAGAGAGGAGAGAGAGAAAGGAGAGAGAGAGAGGGTGAGAGAGAGGGCCGCTTGGACAATGTAGAAAACACAAGAATGTTCCTTGAGGCGAGAGGAGAATGCGGAGTGCTGCTTTTAGGTCAGAGGAAAGACAGCAGGTGTGAGGTGGCTACCTGCGAGTCTGACCTTTCAGCATTGGCCAGATTTCACAGGAGGAGAGGAAGATTGCGTAATACGTGGAAGCTGTACGTGAATACTGCATAACATGGTCGTTTTTCTTCATTTCCCTCGCAGAGCAAGAGAAGAAACACCAGAAAAGCAAAACAGTACATTCAGTCGATTCAAATTCACAGAGGGAAAAAAAAAGGGGGGAAAAAAGGTTTAATCTTAAAGTGGAGAAAAAATAAAAGTCCTCTGTTATATGCGCCTGAACCCAGAGAAGTCTGATTCGATGGTGGCGGATCAGAGACGGCAGCCAATCAGGGAAGAGGGTGAGAGAGAGATTAAGAGTGTAAGAAGCTAGTGAATGATTTGAAAATTATTTGAAATATTATTATCTGGACACACTGATATACACGATAAAACTTTTTTTTTTAACTTCTCATGATGTTCCTTTATTCCTTCGCAGCATTTAATTATATCCTTAAAGTCACGAACCCTTCATACATGTCGAAAACTGTATCGTACTGTACTATTAGTGTCATTACTATTTTAGAACTATTACTTAGTGGATTATAAGGGTTGGCAACACGGCTCTGAAAATCTCATGAGATTTATCTGTGAACAGTAAAGAAAAAATCCCATCACAAAATGTTCTTCCAGAAATAGCTGGCAGTAGAGGTGAATATACCCTATGAGGCTATGCGTATCTCCTGCGGTAAACTAGCATGCTAGTTCTAGCTAACTAGCCAAAATACAGTGTAAAGAACAAAACCATCAAATCCGGCAGAACGCTCTTGGCAATGATCTGCTGGGAAACCCTGGGTCTGGGTCCATAGATCTCAGACGGATCAGGCATCTGTGGGAAGTGCTAGAACAACGAGTCCAATCCATGGAGGCCTCACCTCGCAACTTACAGGACTTAAAGGATCTGCTTCTGACGTCTTGGTGTCAGATACAACAGCACATCTTCAGAAGGTCTTGTGGAGTCCATGACTGGGCAGGAGGTTGGAGGTTTGTTGGGGCATGCGAAGGACCAACAGCATATTAGGCAGGTAATGCTTTGGTTCATCGGTGTATAACAACACACGAGTAAAAAAAAATACACAAAAGCACACCAAACACTAGTTAACAAACTCTGTATTCTATAATACAGTAAAACCACTACACAACTGGGTAACGATACAAATTCCGTCAAGAGGATCAATCAGATGGTTATCATTCACTAGCTTCTCAACAAACCAGAGAACAAACGAATGCCTAAACCTTCACCAGTAGTGAATCCTTTTTCCTCCTCGAGTATGATATTGCACTCTCTTGCTCTGACTACGTTTACATGCACAGCAGTAATCTAATGATGGACCTTATTCTGAATAAGACGTATAATATTCTGATTAAGGTGTTTACACGAGTCGCTTTTAGAATATTCCTTTCATGGTCCCGTTTGAGATGTTATATTATATTTGAGATGTCATGTGATAGAACGTAGACGGATTAACGGCACACGTCATTACGTCCCCACGCCACGCCGTCCGACGTTCCCTCCGGAATTTCACGTATCGACGTACAGTTGGTCTTCGTTATGGGACCGTATACAGTTTTGTGTGTTTTCGTTTTTAATTTTACGAACGCTTCAAGTGCGGTTAATTATTTGTCGTGCTGTACGTGCAAATAGACGACTGCTTGAAGCCGTGGGCTGCGTCCCAAACCGCATACTTGCCTACTATATAGTATATAGAGATACATGTATTTCTCATGTAAGTACGCGGTTTGGGACGCAGCCGTGCTCTCTTGTTTGCCGTCAAACGGTTGAGCGCTGCCGTGTGTGTACGTGTCCTGTCGCACAATGCGGTGAAAACTCCCACACGACGTTAATAGTGTGATTAAGGTGTGTACGTGTCTGTAACGCCCGTCGATAATGCGACTAAAACAGGAATACTCCACACGTCTCAATTCCATTTGTGTTTACTCCGAGTGTGACTTTAATCAGATTAAGGTCATCCATAATCTCTGTTTACGTGCTCGTTTCTTAATCCGAGTATCGTCTTAAACGGGATAATATCGGATTAGCGTCGTCCATGTAAACGTACCGTCTTTGTCTCTCTCTGTCCCTCTTCTTTAGTGCCTAAAATTGCATGATGTATGCGTACGAATGTCCTTCCAAACATGGAACATGTCACACGGGACACGTTATTTTTTTGATCTTTATAGGATCATCACAAACAACCGATTTTTCATCAGAAGTGGTAAGATTAGCTTCCCCTACATGTGTTTAACCACGCTTCATGATGAAAGTCCATTCATACAATTCAAGACTAGTATGTACTTCATGTTTAAACCCTAATAAACCGAACAGACATCACAACATCCCTTTGTGCCCACTGACTGTCTGGTTCTTCAGTTTTGGCTCATACAGTGCGCTGAAAAGCTCTGTACATGCCTTTCAAATCAAAATACTGACAATCAAACGAATATACAGGCCCTGAGTGTGCGATTTGTATGGTAATGATGTACACATGTACAAATAATGAGTGAGTGGGGAAGGGAAAAAAAAATATTTTCACTCTTCCAGACCAAAAAATAAATAAATAAAAAATCTCATCGTTCGACCCACACTATTTCCAGCAGCAAAAAAAAAAAAAAAAAAAAATTTGCTGATTAACGAGAGGCATGCGAGGCTGAATGTGCTTCTTTGGAGATAATCCAGAAAGTGTAGGCGTGAGGCGCACGTACAATACAGCACATGTCTTTTCCCATTTCTGTCTGCCTGCTCTGATTGCAGTGTCCTCACGTACCTCGAAGAGAGCTTTCACCACACAAAGTTCTTCACAAGCCATTTCCTTTTCTCCCTTATTTATTCATACCAACAGCCTTCCTTTCGGTGCACTATTTCAACAAATCTGAATGCTATGGCAGGTGGCCAGGTTCATTAGGCAGTGAGGAAAAGAAAAGAAAAAAAAAAAACCCAGCCCACAAACACAGTCGTGCCTGGAGTCCCAGTTTACACTCATCATCATCTGCTCCTTTCATATAAATCCAAACAAATCGGTGTGCTCATACACTCGAGCGCTCACTTCTTTTCCTCTGCAGGGCAAACAAGACAAGGAAGATTTGTTTGAATAGGTTTGTTTGAACTGAATAAGCATTTGTTGTCTCCCCGGTTTCGTTTTGGTCAATTAAGTGTAAGACGCAGTACAAAGACTCTACAGTGCGACAGGACAAAGGAAAAACGCCAGCCTACGGTAGCTGGGAAGAATAACATGCCAGAGGCAGGGTTTCCCAAACGAGGGGTCGCGACCCCGTGTGGGCTCACTTGATTTCCAAACGGGGTTGCGAGAGAATCTCACGACGTCCTCTTCGGTTTATTATTAGAAATATCTTTAACATTAGAAATATCGTAAACAGATTTCGCGTGCGAATATTTTCACGTTACTGGGAGTTCAGACAATTTTAATTTACTTTAATTTAATTTACATTTTAATGAATAGGGCGCATGTTATTTGAGTATTTTTCACCGTAATGACACGCTGCACTGGCGTAGTCCAGCAATAAAAACGGACAAATTTCCCCGTCCATCTACCTCCGCTACACAAACTAGTACTGCGTCTCAAATCACGTTCTTATGTACTATCCTAGACTGTTATTAAGTACCAATACGAACCGGGTCTCTTATCACACTTTCAAGTGTAAAAAACGTCTTAAGTCGCTTTCAAACCTACTACAAGCTCTGTTTTGCATACCAGACATCTGGATTTTCCAGCTCAATAAATCCTTTTGAGTGGAAAATCAAATCGCAACGACAGCTGAAAGTTTTAAAGACAAACACAGCTCATCAGTTCGACTCGGAAACCTGACGGGCTCTGGATGAAGTTTTCAAATCTTCTGGATGTACATAAGATACAAACAGAGTGCGTGATCAATGATAATCCAGGCTTCTCTGCTTGTCGTCAGGGCGTATTACGCAACCCTGGAGGGGATCGTTTTCCTATAACGACACCACACAACACGTCACACTAGACCGGTAAGTCAGTGCAAGGAATATTCCTTTGTCTTTCTCATTCACTTCCATTACACATATGCGTGCTGCTAATATAATAAAATGTTCAAATGTTACAGAAGTCCTATATTAAAAATCTGGAATTCCGAAAAAAAAAGTACGGTCGTGAAGGTTTGGGGTCTCAAGAAATTCATAACGTCTATTGGGGATCGTTTGGCCGAAAAAGTTCGGGAAGCCCTGTCCTAGACTCTAGTAAGAAACTTTACTAACAACTTCCAAAATCCAAAAAGCAATAAACAGCAGGTTCAATCGCATACTGGGAACGTAACCGCACGCAAATGATTATATCCGTGCTTTACATTAGTAGAAAAGCGTAATAACAAGACTCACTTTAGGGTGGTTTGATGAAGCGGTGTGTTACCAGAACAAACTTGATTACTTTCCTATACCGGCTTGTCCCGGAGTATTGTCTTCCTCTGAAACCACTGAAATCGACTCCTTTATAGTTATATTTATTGTTGTGGGAGTCCCTGTGTACGAGCTGTTACTATAGAAACTGTAACGTATTACACGGAGCACTTTACCGTTACTATAAACATGTGATTTGCAGCTGCGGTTACGGTACATTAATCAACACTGTCTGACCAATCAGATGAGAGAATTCGACAGCACTGTGCTTTTTACAGTATGTACATTACAGCAGTATAGCTCTTGGCATTGCGAAACCTTTTTTTTTTTTTTTGCACCATTCCTGAAATGGAAACATACTCATTTGGCATCAAATTTGGCTTGTACTTGCCTCACTTGTAGGTCACTTTGGATGACTAGGATTCTGCCAAATTAAGATCACGCTTCACTACTGAGGTAAAAAATAGCAGCGGGCTGTGACGGAGTAGAAAGAGCTGTCGTGGGTTCAGATTAAGTCGAATTTAAGTGAGATTCTATCATTAGCTGTTTATCACAGATTTTTTATTTTATTTTAGCTATTTATGGCAATGGACTCAATTCCAAAAAAACGGATATATTGCTATTCTATGAGCTAAACATTATTGTAATGTTGACACAGGTCGAAGAAAGGAAACTGATGAGGATATATTAAGGATATCCATCCATCCATCTTCTATACCGCTTATCCTTTTCAGGGTCACGGGGAACCCGGAGCCTATCCCAGGGAGCATCCGGCACAAGGCGGGGTACACCCTGGACAGGGTGCCAAATATTAAGGATATATAAGATATATTAACATCATTAGCAAGACCATTTACCCATAAGCATGAAACCAGTGAGAAACTACATTCAACCATTCAATCAAAGTAATGATGAGAGCGATATACACGTGCAGTGAGGTACAAAGTTTGCTTCCTATTGATCTCACATTGATGAACTTGATCTTTGTCCTGCTATAAAGGTTGCCAGGGTTGCGGTTTTTCCACTACATTGGGCTTGTTTTGGAACAATGTTAGAAAATCCAATTTTCCGCAAACACAGGCTAGTCAAATAAAGAGAAAGTACATACCGTGCAGATAAACTGTACAGAATGATTTCTTCCAGAAAAATTTCCAAGAGGGAATGGAAGAATATAAAGCGTAAATTGTCCGCGTATTGCAGATACTGCGAATCAGAAATGTGTGCGCACCACTGTGAACTGAGGAAAATGCAGAAAAATGAGTCTCCCTTATCCAAAGTCCAACCTTTCTCAGGCTCATTTCAGTAAAAAACGCTAGGAAAGAAGTGGACCATGCGTGGAGGACTAACCATACCAAGAAGTGGCTCAGACGGCGAGTTAGTGAAACTGTTACAATGCAGAAGGCAGTCTAAACGCTGACAAGATTAATTCAATCCCAATTCCAAAAAAAGTTGGGACGCTGGGTGAAATGTAAATAAAAACAGAATGCAATGATTTGCAAATCTCATGAACCTGTATGTTATTCACAGTAGAACATAGAAAACATATTAAATGTTTAAACTGAGGAAATGCACCGTTTTAAGGAGAAAATAAGGCTATTTTGAATTCAATGACCGCGACACGTCTCAAAAAGTTGGGACGGGGCAATAAAAGTCTGGAAAATAAGTGTTAGTGAAAAGAAGCAGCTGGAGGTTAATTGTGAACAGGTCAGTGAGATGATTGGGTATAAAAAGAGGATCTTTTTGAGGCTGAGTCTTTCAGAAGTAAAGATGGGAGAGAGGTTCACCAATCTGCGAAAAACTGCGTCTACAATTTGTGGAACAATTTCAGAATAATGTTCCTGAATGTAAAATTGCGAAGACTATGTTATATCTCATCATCTACAGGACATAATGTCATCAAAAGATTCCGAGAATCTGGAGAAATCTCTGTGCGCAAGGGACGAGGGTGAAAATCAATATCGCATGCCCGTGATCTTCGGGTCCTCAGGCGGCACTGCATTAAAAACAGGCCTGATTCTGTAATGGAAATCACTGCATGGACTCAGAACACCTCCAGAACGGGTTCTTTTTACTAGCACTTAATTTCCCAGCCTTTTGTTGCCCTCGTCCCAACTTTTCTTGAAACGTCTTGCGGCCATAAGATTCAAACTAACCTTATGTTGTTTTTTTTTTTTTAAATCAGTACATTTCCTGTTACGTTTCCTATGTTCTATTGTGAATAACATATGCATTTATGAGACGTGCAAATTGTTGCATCCTGTTTTTATTTACCATTTACACAGCGTCCCGACTTTTCTGGAATCGGGGTTGTATATAAACAGGTCAGAGCGGTGTCATACAAGAGATGGAGCACTAACCGGGCAACAGGAAGTGGTTGTGATGGAGGTAGGACGTGCATGACGTAATCTGAATCGATTTAACTGGTCTGTCGTAAGATAAGAAACTAAACTCTATGTGCTACAAAGGTCAAATCGAACATAAAATGTTTACATGGATGAATGAAAAACAGGGAACGATTCTACTGAAGAATCCACTGTAATAGTAAGAGCTTGTAGTAGTGTAGCGAGAGCTGAAGGATTACACTGAACTCTGCTAGCGGTGGGAGTAGAAATACGTTCTACCTTATAATCACAGCCGTCACCATCTTAAAAGGACACAGGCTAACACGTTCCGCTAAGCTCAATGAGCCGCTATCGATGTCACACGCACACTTCCTCAGACGTCACATAACGTTACCCCAAGCTTTACAGTGGCCTGCCATTGAGTCGGATATGATAAAAAGGCATTCTGCTCTTTTTTTGTGTTAAAATATGGTTCCTTCTGAAGGCCTTGCCGCAAGGCAACAATAGCAGTTGCTTTTCTGGCAGAGAGAAACGTGATTCGGGGGTTTTTTTGGATCTTATCAACAGGATTATTTGTATTGTTACAGTCTCCACAGAGCTGTTGGGCAGATTGGCTACAAAGGCCACATTTCACACGGCTCCACAGGCTCAGCGGGTTAAACCCGAGCAATAGCGTTTGTGTGCGAGAGAGAGAGAGAGAGAGATAGGCCGTGCGAGAATGAGACAAACACTCACGGTTTAATGAGGAAGAAGTGGACCGGTGAGGATGAGAATGGGCCAGGAATGGACCTGCGAGGACAAGGCTAATTTTTGTGCTGCTGCCTGACGTTTCCCTCAGGGATTCTCGGAGACTGTCCGCTCCAATAAATCTGTCCTTAGCGGGACATGCCTGACTGAACCCCACAGAAATCACCTCGGGCTGAAAATCTGGAATTTGTCTTAATCACCGGCAGCTGCCCGTGGCGCAGCCTCTCCGTGCCAAGGCTCGTCAGCGTCTGCGGGACCAAAATTAATTTCAGTAGAAGTTAGGCAAGAAAAGGACTCTGCGATGCACGCCGGTCTCGTTTTCTGACCGTCGGTCGGAGAGGAAACTCTGACCTCTGCTAAGCTGAGCGCACAAGCACCTCGAGCGGGTACGAGAACCCGGATACGATGCTCGAGAGGTAGCGTTTACGCCTAACGGACATCCGGTGTCTTTAAATACGAGGAGTAAAGTGTAAGCCTGTGAGATTGCGGTGCCGGTACTTTAATCCTGAAGGCTTATGAAAAAAAAAAAAAGCAAAAAAGAACAGAAATCTGTCTTCCACTGACAGTTCTGACACTGGAGACTCATTCCATTCATGTTAAATAAACATATCCTTTCAGAAAGATTACATGTTTTTCTTGGTTAGGTAACAGCGCATTTTTATTTTATTTTAGACAATTATTATTAGCTTTAGCTTATGTGGAAAGCCCGCCAGAGCCCCTGTGAAAGAGTGGTTACTATAGAAACCAGACCCAGTTATAAAGAGTGCATGAATTACAGCTACAGGAAATAAATCAACAGTTTCGGACCATCTCAGAATTCGACAGAATCTCTTAGAAAGTCGTATTTGATTCGAAACGAATCCTGGCTAGCTTGAAGCACTGAGGAGTGGAATAAAAAAGCAGGTTATGCGGAGGAGATTCGGTCCTCGCACATTAAACGAGCGCGCAAAGGCATGTAGGTGTTTGGAAAGATCCGGACCGCTCTGAGACACACGTGCAGCACAAGTGATAAGCGATCATGTTTACAGCACTTTACTCTCCGGGTAGTAGCTGATGAAAAAGATGAAGTGGAAAAAAAAAAAAAAACCCATGTCGAGAGCGGTATTGAGAGAAATGAATGTGCAGTAATTGCAGTTGCTTTGTGGTTGCTTTGATGTCTATTTTGGCCACTCTATGCCGAGATGCATTCGCGCCCGCTGCATGCTCAGGGAAAAGAGCTTGTAATGGCTCTTCGGGCTCGGCCGCTGCTCTGTGATGGACAGACGGCACTGATTACATGCTAATGTGTGTGTGTGCGTGCGCGTGCGTGTGTGTGTGTGTGTATCTCACAACTAGGCCACCTGCATTCCGCTCCAGGTTTCCTACCTCCGTCAGAACCCGTCTGCCTGCCGTACTCAATTACAGCCGGTCACATGCCGCGTGGCATGGACGCTGATTTCCAGAAGCGCCGAGGGAAAGGGCCAAGACCGAGTCTCTCGTCACAGCTGATGTTCGCTGTCACACACGGGATGGGGGGGGGGTGTCAAATAAAAAATGACAGCGGAATCCGGTACGGACCTGTGCATGACGCGCTCATCAATTCCCGCCAAAGCGTGCCACGCGTTCCCGGCAATTATCCTTGACATCCGTCAGGGGAAAACAAACCCTTCAAGGTCTGTTTAAGAACAATCAGCGCGCCTAATTGAATATGTCGAGGGTGATGGATGGGGTGAACGGACAGGGAGGAAACTCAGGGGGAAAACCTGAGACAATGTCACGCTCCCCTGAGGTCTCGCAGGCTCCCGCTGTGTGAGCGCCATCCTCGTTCTATCGCACACAGAGGCCGTTTACACATCAACTGCGTCTGTGTTTTGCGCTACGTTACTCCTAACGATGTTAACCGTTAGTCGGTCATTTCGATGGGTAAATAACCGACGACACTACGAAGACCTCTATGTCTCGAAAGGCATAGTAATCATTTAAAGAAATGCTGCGGTTCAAGCTTCATTCCTTACGCTGCACCCTTTTGTTATTTATATTGCGTTCACGTTCGAGATGAAAAGAAAGGCTGGGGTTTGAGGACGTATGCTGTTAATTAGGCGAGAGTCAGAGAGAGGGACACGGTATGAGAGGATTTTCAGATGACCCCTCTGTTTTAAGTCTAAAGTGCTGGAGGGATTCAGAAAGCTTCCCCGTGGCTGCAGGCCATCTCTCATCCTGCATGTGTGAGGCTCAGATACGAATCTGACGCAGATGCCAAGCACATCGTCTCCTTCATGGGCTGCTGAATTGCACTGACATTTTCTTTTCAGTTCACATTCCTGGAAATGAATGCTGTCCTTTAGGCATGTTTTCTCGCTCCTATACACTCAAGGCAGTCGAGCTCACAGTGTGATTGTGGGCAGAGAGAGGGGAGGGGGTATATACATATATACATATTTATATATATATATAAGACGCTGGCTCTGGCTATCAAAGTCTATTCAGCTTAAATTGCTGCGGCGAGACTGTTGTCTGGACGGTTTGGAGAATGCTGTGACGTTGCCTTCGAGGCTCTCTCGTGGAGGCAAAATTCTGCCGTGTAAGAGATGGCCTTTATCACGTTCTTAAAGCCCCCCGTTATGTTTTTTTCTCTCCAGATATTACCTTTCATCTTCGTGAATGGTAAAAAATCTGCAAAGCTTCGAAAATCAAAGTGCCTTGTCTCCCAAAAGAACGAACCGAGCAAAACCACTTTGCACGGACTCCCAAAGGATGAGGACGTGAAGCGTCAGTGGTTAGAGTTCATATTTCGCAGTTTCGTTCGCGTTCCCGTCATTTCACTGACGAGCGCTTCTCAAACCCAGCTGAAGTCAACGCGGGATTTGCGAAACGATTACTCGTTAAAGATACCCGCTTTGTTTGGACCGTCTTGCGCCTGTGGATCGCATCCTGTAAAGACGATGAATTATTTAGGTATATATTTTCGACCGAGTGTTCCAAGTGCGTGGGTTCGTGTTGTATACGTGTACAGCCAGTGCACGGCTGTAGACCTCTGATAACTGGCTAACTCACGATTTTGTCAAGCTACGTACAGATTCTTGCTGTGCTTGCGATTGCGGTTCGGGACGATCTGATGATGTAACGCTGTCGGACTCGGGCTCAGATCGGTAAGGCGAAACCGACGACATGAGCTGAAACTCAGATACGGTGATGGGCGTGTCCTTTCCGACACGTGCTGTAAGCGGTAGACCGATCGCAGCATGTCTGACCGATCGGAGGAGAGTCGGCTCTCTGAAAGGAGGAGTTTAGAGTGAACGGATCCTGGAGCGGGTCGTCCGTGACCCTGAGAAAAAGACGTGATGCTGCAATGTAAATGGTGAGAGAGTTAAAGTTGTGACCTTGGATGCACGTACCCCTATTCTATGACAAAATGAGGCACATTTATATAGCGTAATGGGGCGCTTTAATCCCAGGTGTAAATAATTAGCATTACGCCAAGTACTCCAATCCACCGGCTTGCATAATGATACAAGCGCTGACACGGACAGGATGCTCCCAGCGCTGCATGCGCAGTCGAAATGGGACGGTTTGTAAAACATAATCACTTGATTAAGACGCAATGCTGGCAGGCTCACGGTTTAGCATTTAACGCGTTATTTGGCAAACAAATCAACATCCATCAGTCTTTACTGGATTATTAGAGTGATAAAAATGAGCCGACACATCTGATCTTGTCCATCTTTTTTTAAAGCAGGATATGATCCAAAACAAAATGTTGTTTTTTTTTTATTCGCACGTCTCGTGTAGGATTGAGGAATAATTCAGGTTTGATGTGAGTCATTAATCAGCTTTTCTTCTTGTGTTTGTTAGAAATTATTATTATTATTATTTTTTTGATACTACTCTTTAATACTTGCTTGTCGAGCTGGTGCACTGCTCGTGCCCTGTTATTAAACGCTGGTATAGCTGGAAGCAGATGACTTGTTTACTCTTCTGTAGTGCACGGTTACGCCAACTACCCATTATCACTACTCACCCCTGACAACTGAAGTGGTTTATGGAAAGTTGTAAAATGGCACGCGAGAGCAATTATGCAATCCGTCGGCGTGAGAGAAAGTTTCTTCTTTTCACCCAGAAAATGTTACGCAACGACTAGTAACTGTTGCATTACTTCGAAAACTTACAGAAAACTTTTACGACTGAGAGATAGAGAGATAGACAGAGAGACAGAGAGATAGACAGATAGAAAGAGAGACAGAGAGATAGACAGATAGAAAGAGAGACAGAGAGATAGACAGATAGAAAGAGAGACAGAGAGATAGACAGATAGAAAGAGAGACAGAGAGAGATAGACAGATAGAAAGAGAGACAGAGAGATAGACAGATAGAAAGAGAGACAGAGAGAGACAGACAGATAGGGAGAGAGACAGAGAAAGAGACAGAGAGAGAGAGAAAGCAAGAGAGACAGAGAGAGAGAGAGACAGTGAGAGAGAGACAGAGAGAGATAGAGAGAGAGACAGAGAAACACAGGGAGGGAGAGAGAGAGACAGAGAGGGAGAGTGAGAGAGACAGAGAGAGATAGAGAGAGAGACAGAGAGGGACACAGAGAGGGAGAGAGACAGAGAGAGAGAGACAGAGAGAGATAGAGAGAGAGACAGAGAAACACAGGGAGGGAGAGAGAGACAGAGAGGGAGAGTGAGAGAGACAGAGAGAGATAGAGAGAGAGACAGAGAGGGAGAGAGACAGAGAGAGAGACAGAGAGAGATAGAGAGAGAGACAGAGAGAGACAAAGAGAGGGAGAGTGAGAGAGACAGACAGAGAGAGAGACAGAGAGGGAGAGTGAGAGAGACAGAGAGAGATAGAGAGAGAGACAGAGAGGGACACAGAGAGGGAGAGAGACAGAGAGAGAGACAGAGAGAGATAGAGAGAGAGACAGAGAAAGACAAAGAGAGGGAGAGTGAGAGAGACAGACAGAGAGAGAGACAGAGAGGGAGAGTGAGAGAGACAGAGAGAGATAGAGAGAGAGACAGAGAGGGACACAGAGAGGGAGAGAGACAGAGAGAGAGACAGAGAGAGATAGAGAGAGAGACAGAGAGAGAGAGACAGAGAGGGAGAGTGAGAGTGACAGTGAGAGAAACAGAGAGAGAGAGTGTGAGAGACAGAGAGTGAGAGAGACAGAGAGAGATAGAGAGAGAGACAGAGAGGGAGAGTGAGAGAGACAGAGAGAGATAGAGAGCGAGACAGACAGAGACACAGAGAAGGAGAGTGAGAGAGACAGAGAGGGAGAGAGACAGAGAGAGACAGAGAGAGACACAGAGAGGGAGAGTGAAAGAGACAGAGAGGGAGAGTGAGAGAGACAGTGAGACAGAGTGAGAGAGACAGAGAGGGACAGTGAGAGAGACAGAGAGAGATAGTGAGAGAGACAGAGAGAGATAGAGAGAGAGACAGAGAGAGACACAGAGAGGGAGAGTGAGAGAGACAGCGAGAGATAGAGAGAGAGACAGAGAGAGACACAGAGAGGGAGAGTGAGAGAGACAGCGAGAGATAGAGAGACAGAGAGAGACACAGAGAGGGAGAGTGAGAGAGACAGAGAGAGACACAGAGAGGGAGAGTGAGAGAGACAGAGAGAGACACAGAGAGGGAGAGTGAGAGAGATAGAGGGAGACACAGAGAGGGAGAGTTAGAGAGATAGAGGGAGACACAGAGAGGGAGAGTGAGAGAGATAGAGGGAGAGACAGAGAGAGACACAGAGAGGGAGAGTGAGAGAGATAGAGGGAGAGACAGAGAGAGACACAGAGAGGGAGAGGGAGAGAGACAGAGAGAGACACAGAGAGGGAGAGGGAGAGAGACAGAGAGAGACACAGAGAGGGAGAGTGAGAGAGACAGAGAGAGATAGAGAGAGAGACAGAGAGAGACACAGAGAGGGAGAGTGAGAGAGACAGAGAGAGATAGAGAGAGAGACAGAGAGAGACACAGAGAGGGAGAGTGAGAGAGACAGAGAGAGAGACAGAGAGAGACACAGAGAGGGAGAGTGAGAGAGACAGAGAGAGATAGAGAGAGAGACAGAGAGAGACACAGAGAGGGAGAGTGAGAGAGACAGAGAGAGAGACAGAGAGAGACACAGAGAGGGAGAGTGAGAGAGACAGAGAGAGACACAGAGAGGGAGAGTGAGAGAGACAGAGAGAGATAGAGAGAGAGACAGAGAGAGACACAGAGAGGGAGAGTGAGAGAGACAGAGAGAGATAGAGAGAGAGACAGAGAGAGACACAGAGAGGGAGAGTGAGAGAGACAGAGAGACAGACAGAGAGAGACACAGAGAGGGAGAGTGAGAGAGACAGAGAGAGACACAGAGAGGGAGAGTGAGAGAGACAGAGAGAGATAGAGAGAGAGACAGAGAGAGACACAGAGAGGGAGAGAGACAGAGAGAGACACAGAGAGGGAGAGTGAGAGAGACAGAGAGAGACACAGAGAGGGAGAGTGAGAGAGACAGAGAGAGATAGAGAGAGAGACAGAGAGAGACACAGAGAGGGAGAGAGACAGAGAGAGATAGAGAGAGAGACAGAGAGAGACACAGAGAGGGAGAGTGAGAGAGACAGAGAGAGACACAGAGAGGGAGAGTGAGAGAGACAGAGAGAGACACAGAGAGGGAGAGTGAGAGAGACAGAGAGAGACACAGAGAGGGAGAGTGAGAGAGACAGAGAGAGACAGAGAGAGACACAGAGAGGGAGAGTGAGAGAGACAGAGAGAGACACAGAGAGGGAGAGTGAGAGAGACAGAGAGAGACAGAGAGAGACACAGAGAGGGAGAGTGAGAGAGATAGAGAGAGAGACAGAGAGAGACACAGAGAGGGAGAGTGAGAGAGACAGAGAGAGAGACAGCGATAGAGAGAGATTTTTACTGCTGCCTCTCTGTTACTGGAACACATATAAAATATTGTTTATTACTGCTTAGGCTCCTGGTTTATTAATGTTAACTCACGCAGTCATTAATGTTAGTTAAAGAAAGCGGAATGTAAATCACTATCGGGCGAGGAAACTCTCCTCAGAGCTACTGCAGTGTAACGGAATCAGTCCTGGAAAATGTGAAAAGGTAACGCAGGTCTTCTACCTTCCATTCGAGTATTTTCGTTCTCTTGCACTGCTCACATCACACTGGATTTCCATGACTAAATCTCCACGCACATGGAGGACTCTCAACGTCAATTCGAACAGGCGAAGGGAACGCTGAAGTGGCTAGAAAACTCCATTTGCTTAACACGTCTAGTAAATCACTGGAGTTGCACAAAAAATCTGCACTGTATCTTAAAATATCACACGCGAGTAGCTCGCCATAGATGTTTATCCTTAGAGAATTCTGGAAAAAAACAACAAAAAAAAAGGAAGCCGTTGTTTGTCTTATGAAAGGTAGTGTATTTTTATTGGATATACATTACCGACGAACATTTACTTCATAAATAACCAACCTGCGAATGCACCATTTCTTCAGATCCTTCTGGTGTGGGTTCAGTAACGATCCGCACAAACGCCACTCCAGCAAGGGCACCTTTTGTGTGGAACCTGAATGCGATACATGCCAGGTCTATGAGGTGCTGTGCATGTAAAAGCTTACACAACCATGTTTGTTAACGCTTAGAAATCGGACATTCTATACATTCATTCAAGGATCAACTCGCTCTAAAAGAAAAGATCTCATTCGCAAGACTACCTCAATGCCTAGAGCATGTCTCCTTGTTGCCCTCATTTCTTTCTGCACTAGTAGCCTTAAAAATAACTGAGATGACCCTAAAACATTCTTGCCATCTATACTTCCTATTCAGAGATATTATTCATCCATCCATCCATCCATCCACCCCGACAACCTGGACGGGGTGCCGACCCATCACAGTGCACAATCACGTGGACAATTTGGAAATGCCAATCAGCGTACGGTGCTTTGGACGGACGGAGGAAACCGGAGTACCTCGAGGAAACCCCCAAAGCATGGGGAGAGGTAGGACTTGAACCCCTAACCCCAGAGGTGCGAGGCAAACGTGCTAACCGCTGTTCATTTCTCTAACGTTACTGATGTATGATTACGTAGCTGCATGATTAGCCGCATTAAACGTTCTTATTTATCCTCGATGTCAATATAAGTCGTGCTAACAAGGTAACAAGGCCTTCAATGGTGTACACCAGCCATCAGTCTTCTGACTCTTCACCCCTTCCTGATTCTCTGTGTCTGCTTCTGTCCAAAATCGAATATCTCCACCTGTAGCTGGGCCTCGCTCTAAACTCTCCGCTTAAGGCTGGCGCAACTATTATCTCTCACACCTCGTTAACAAGTCCTTGTAATCCGGCCACGTTCCTCTCCCCGTTCAAACTGCTGTGTTTACACCGATCCTCGAGCGGCCAGCTGAACCGATTCTTCATACTCACACGCATGTTTTGCTCACCTGTAAATGACCGAGCGCGTCCACGGCACGGTCGAGTCACGTTGTTTCACGATGCTCGAATCGTACGAGCTCAAAGGGACCCGAAAACGCACCTCCTATCTAAGCGCGGGGTGCGCTAAATCTTTCTGTAATTAATATAAAATGATTTAAACGTAACGGCATGATCCGTATATACAATCGCGTAAGTCTTCGCCAGTCGGACGGTCGGAAGCCGATCGATCGTGTTTCACGTTCCACAATAGCAGGAGCGGAGTATAGGACATGAGTGTTTCTCGAACCAGAACGAACTGGATTTTCACCATCCATCCATCCATCCGACCATCTTCTACCGCTTACTTCTTTTCAGGGTCACGGGGAAGCTGGAGACTATCCCAGGGAGCATCGGGGACAAGGCGGGGTACACCCTGGACAGGGTGCCAATCCATCGCAGGGCACAATCACATACACACTCACACACCCATTCATACACTACGGACACTTTGGACACGCCAATCAGCCTATCATGCATGTCTTTGGACTGGGGGAGGAAACCGGAGTACCCGGAGGAAACCCCCGCAGCACGGGGAGAACATGCGAACTCCGCACACACAGGGCCACGGCGAGACTCAAACCCCGGACCCTGGAGGTGTGAGGCGAACGTGCTAACCACTAAGCCCTGGATTTTCACAAGCAAGACATTTCTTCCTGCGAGTGATTTATGAATAAATGCAGGCCGAAGCACCGACGCTGCTTGTACGCGTTCCTAATGATCTCTTTTTGTGCTAAAACTTCTGCGCTTAACATTCTGGTTCGGCTAGTTTCCTACTTTTAGCTTTCGACAGTCTGATCCAAATCATCCTCACATCTTGGTTCTTATATTTACGTATTTTTGGCATAGAATGCTTTCCTTCACTCAAGAGAGTAATTATGCTCTCGTTTGCTTTACATCCTCTTACTGGCAAATTTTACTTTGTATTAAAAAAAAGAAAAAATCCTTTTCTGGCCCTATCTCAAGGATCTTTTCTCTTTTTTCCCGCTTTCTTTTTTTTTTTTTTTAAAAAGTCACATATAAGAACAGAGTTTTAGTTTTGCTTCAGATGGCAATCCTGCAGATTACCCTGGCCTCCCAGCCTGCCATGTGCTCAGTGTTCCCAGGAAATTCACAGCAACCCTGACCAGAAGAAAGTCCTTACTCGAGATGAATAAATGAAATAAGATGGCGTTTGATTGCTGGCGTTTGAGGCCAGCTGGTCTTTCATTCGGAGAAGCTCTGCTAGTGTGGCGAATCCATCTAGAGAAGATGAACCAGTGTGATTTCTATATTCGGTTCTACCAGGGGTCATCAACGGAGTACCCCTGGTTCCTATGTGAACCAGATGAAATATTTCACTGGATCAAACTGTGCACTTGAAAAAAAATTACTGTAAGTAGAACTGATGAACGTATGGGAAAAAAAAACGTAGTTTTTTTTTTTTTTTAAAGCCCTGTAGCAGATCCTCTCTTGCAGCCAATCACATGAATTTATTTAAATTATTTAGCAGAATAATGGCGGCTCATCAGATTCCATTAACCGCTTCAAATGATCTTACTTATAGCCACGAGCTGATCGTTAAAACTTAAAAGCGATAAAAATTCACCGTCCAGTCACGCTAGTTGATTATCCAGACCTAGTGATTCCATGTAGCTTGGACCTTCACGCATCGCGGTTTGCGCTATACACATCGACACATAAAGAAGACATGATGCGCTTCAGTCTTTATGATAAGATACGGTCTTTTTTTCTTACTCAATCATCTCAAACTCTCAGTACGTTGTATAAAAATACACTGCTGGAATCTCAGCGGCGCAGGCCGTAGCTATCTGAAGCTGTAATGGAAGCGCTGTCACCACTAACGCTCGTTCGGGTTGATGTTCTGAAGAGCTTTTATCAGTATAGCAGTGTGTATGTGACAGCTATTAAATCAGCCATTTGACGTGGGCGTCTCGTGCGTACACGCAAATTGACAGTCACTCCGGTAAAGTATTAAAATAGAGCGCGCATAGCGCTGAATTCGCTCTCAGAGATACGATCGCGTCAACTCTGTAGGAGTCTGAAACGGAACGGTGGACGTTAACAAGACCGTTATTAAAATCTGGTCATGACTTGAACTTTATTTAAACTTTCACACTATCCGTTGTGACCCAGATGAGGACGGGTTCCCTTCTGAGTCCGGTTCCTCGCAAGGTTTCTTCCTCGTATCATCTCAGGGAGTTTTTCCTCACCACCGTCACCACCGGCTCGCTCAGTAGAGATAAATTCACACGCTTAAAATCTCCATCCTGTGTTTATATGTTTCTGTAAAGCTGCTTTGAGACACAATGTCCATTGTTAAAAGCGCTATACAAATAAAACTGAATTGAATTGAATCGAATCGGTATTGTACCCACATCTCAGTTGGTTAAGACAAGTGAATCCAGCCAACCCGATCGTTTCGCACTGCTGTTCATGCTGTCGTCAACACAACACATGGAAGAAAATCGCTATCCACCCTCTTCCGCATACACGAGATCACCGACTCCCATGATTGGCTGCCGTCACTGTGATTGACAAGGGAGTGCGAGAGCACAGCAAATTTTGCTCCACTGGTTTCCAGCCATGGAAACCTTCCTGGATTCCACTCGCAATCTCCCGATGAAATGGCACCCGCTTTTCTCTCGTGCCACTCGAGAGCCCAAGGATTTCGTTTGTTTTCATACGAATCGACTCGTAAAGAAGAAATGTGGACACTAACCCTGCGCCTAACCCTAACACAAGCCATGAAAATTTCCAAGAGTGAGACTATGCTGGGAAAATAACTCTTTCAAAGTGGCTTTTTGTGGTTTCTTCTGCCAGTAAAATAGCCCATTGATGGGAGCCTTGGCAATTTGTTCCTTGTGTAACCGATTTTGCAGGCGAGGATTTCAAGAGGTTGTTTTGCAGACCCTTCCTAAATGGTTTCTCAGTGCGGAGAAATGGCTTTTTTTTTTTTTTTTTTTTTTTTTACGGGCCGAGAACTTCACAGACATCTTAAATTTTAATGTATTTTCATGTTTCACGTATAAAATGAAATCTAGTCCAGGTTCGAGACTGACGCGTATCATTAAAGCGATGTTGGTGTGTTTGCGTAAGAGGCGGTTTCATAAACATCTCGTTCTCGTTTCTTAGTGCTTCGAGAGAAAGAAAAAAATAAACGCAACATGCAAAACACTTCTAAATTTCCCTCACTGCTAAAATACGGCACACTGGATGAAATATTCATGACTGCATCATTAAAATTAAGCAATGTTTGCTTTACTGATTAGAACCTAGTTACGACTTTAGATCTGGTTGGAACGGAGGAAGTGAATTCGATGCTAAGCATCTCTAATGGGTTTTGCTAATAAAGCATGAAAGACGTGAAGGCTTTTCCGTCTGCCGTCACTCAATAAAAGCCAGGCTCTGCATGTAAATACTAGCAATTAATCAAAAGAAGCATCTCATTGCCTCGCAACAATTAACTACACAATTAAAAGAAAGTTGGCTCAATAGAGTCAAACAATATGCTTTCTCATTAGAGGCAAATGCCACTCAGACGCATTCAAACTGCGCATATTCACCCTGTTTAGGCATTCGTTTACTTTGAACGCTATTTGGGAGCGTAAAGTCTTAATTTTAAACCCAAAATAGCGAGGTAGTACTATAGGACAAGAGATAGATGTTTTGGGAGTAAGCCAACTCAAATAATCAACAGCATGCCTGTTTTAAATGCGAAATTCTTCTGGTTCTGTGAGTGTGTAATCAGAGAGAGAGAAAAAAAACATTGCTGTAAAACAATGGCGGTTTAAACACACAGTGCCCGAGTGCAAGCTCTCGACGATACATTTTATCTCAACCCTTTCAGACACACGGAAAAACAGGCCAGGTGTGTGTAATTCTGCCGACAGTATTGACAATCCAACAGCTGCTATGCCACTATCAGTGGCCTCTGCTGCTGAAGTCATACAAGTAGGTGAGCAAATCTGTGTCTGGCAAGATCACCACTCTGGAGGTCCTGTACCCAGTATGAGCCTCTGTCCCGTACCCAGAAAAAGCATCTGCTCGTGACCCAGTGTCAGATTCTGCTCGTGACCCAGTGTCAGATTCTGCTCGTGAACCAGTGTCAGATTCTGCTCGTGAACCAGTGTCAGATTCTGCTCGTGTCCCAGTGTCAGATTCTGTTCGTGAACCAGTGTCAGCTTCTGCTCGTGTCCCAGTGTCAGATTCTGTTCGTGAATCAGTGTCAGCTTCTGTTCGTGAACCAGTGTCAGATTCTGCTTGTGACCCAGTGTCAGCTTCTGCTCGTGACCCAGTGTCAGCTTCTGCTCGTGAACCAGTGTCAGCTTCTGTTCGTGAACCAGTGTCAGATTCTGTTCGTGAACCAGTGTCAGATTCTGTTCGTGAACCAGTGTCAGCTTCTGTTCGTGAACCAGTGTCAGATTCTGTTCGTGAACCAGTGTCAGCTTCTGCTCGTGAACCAGTGTCAGATTCTGTTCGTGACCCAGTGTCAGATTCTGTTCGTGAACCAGTGTCAGATTCTGTTCGTGAACCAGTGTCAGATTCTGTTCGTGAACCAGTGTCAGCTTCTGTTCGTGAACCAGTGTCAGCTTCTGTTCGTGAACCAGTGTCAGATTCTGTTCGTGAATCAGTGTCAGCTTCTGTTCGTGAACCAGTGTCAGATTCTGTTCGTGAACCAGTGTCAGATTCTGTTCGTGAACCAGTGTCAGCTTCTGTTCGTGAACCAGTGTCAGCTTCTGTTCGTGAACCAGTGTCAGATTCTGTTCGTGAACCAGTGTCAGCTTCTGTTCGTGAACCAGTGTCAGCTTCTGTTCGTGAATCAGTGTCAGATTCTGTTCGTGAACCAGTGTCAGCTTCTGCTCGTGTCCCAGTGTCAGATTCTGCTCGTGTATCAGTGTCAGCTTCTGTTCGTGAACCAGTGTCAGATTCTGCTCGTGTCCCAGTGTCAGATTCTGCTCGTGTCCCAGTGTCAGATTCTGCTCGTGTCCCAGTGTCAGCTCGGTTTCACATGCTCTACCTGTACCTGTGTGTGTTTCCTAAGTGTTCCAGATTTCCTCCCACCTCCTAAAACCATGCTGGTAGGTGGATTGGTGACTCTAAATTGCACCTAGGTGTGTATGGTACCCTGTGATGTGCTAGCAGTGCAGCTCCCATCCACATTGTTTTCCCACGTGCCGTTCTCATGTGCACTTTTCCTGGGATAAACTGCTCACTGAAGATGAATGGATGAATCAATTAACGAATAATATCCTTCAACAAGCAGAGAATTTACCCCGTCTCTATTGGATCTTTACAGCCAAAGCACCCGGTGTGTGTAAATTGAAAGAACTATTTCATTTTATTTACGTAGTCATGTCAATACAGCAACATCAGTTTAATTTATACATCATTTGTTATTTACACGATCTCCTATTGGCCAGAAATTTGCACGCCGCTTCATAGAAATAATTTGTGTTTTTTTTTTTAATACTTACTACTATACTTTATGGAGTTACAGAATGAAGGACAGCTTTTTTTTCTTCAGCAAAAGCAGCGAATGAAGCCATTGCTTTTAGCAAATACGGATCTGGCGCTGACACAAGTCAAGCATGAGAGAGATGTAGACTCAATATTCACCGATGTGGACATAAATCGGCTGCTCGTCTGTCTCTCAACCTTTCCGTGCGCTTATTGCGTTTTGAGAAGTTAGGAATATTTATGTTTTAGTGCCTGTAATTCAGAATGAAGAGAAATCTTCTCATAAGCCGTGAAAGCGATCAGGAAGGTCACGCACCGCACGCATCTATCTCCTGCACAAGGCCATCAACTTATAATTCATTGTGCCATCGCAGTATTTTTTCCACTTATGAATCTGGATTCATTATAATCCTAAATTACACACACACACACAGAAAGAAAGAGAGAGAGAGAGAGAGACATACACAATCAGCAGTCAGATAGCGGCAGTAATGGACTATCTGATTGAGGGCTTTGATTATCATCTCATAATGACCCATAAATTGGTTTTATTTGAACAATGATGACTAAAAAGAGCAGTGAGCGATATAAGGAGATGATAAACAGATTTCGAGTTTTTTTGCCCAAGCAAGGCCATGCACGATGCGCATCCTTGTCCTGATCAAATCCACAGAAACGGAGCTCAAAACAGGGCGGTAAAGAAATGCATTGCCTCTGGTGGTGTCTGGGCCTGGAAATGTTCTATATACTTCTGCCTGCTTATGTGTGTGTGTGTGTGTGTGTGTGTGTGAGAGAGAGAGAGAGAGAGAGAGAAGAATGCAAGTGTATGCTTTAAGGCTAAATTGAGTTTGCGTGTAGGTCTGTGTCGCTGTACTCTCACACCTACAGCGTAATGATCAGGCAGCATAATGATCATCAAACGCCATCTTGTATCATTAAAGACTCGGAGGTCAATGAGGCTTTATGGGATTAGGCCTGCTGTGTTTGTGGATCTGGAGTCATTTGCTCCATTCAGCTAATTAAAAAGCAGAGAAGCAGGCGATGCCGACTGCAACAATTCCACGTCGGATGAACGTTAATTACCCTGACCATCGTAATCTTACATAACCTGACGTCCTCTACGCGTACACGACACATTTTTATACTGTATATTCTTGAATGACACACATTTCTTGATAGGGATTATGGACGCAAATGATTAATCGACGATCGATTCATTGTTCTGAATAACCGAATCGATAAAAACGTATAGATTTGAGGCGCGTGCCGGCTCATGCGCAAAGCACACGGGGCAAAATGAAGCCGGTTTGGGATCATTTCACTTTAAATGGTGTTTAAATCCATGTATTTTCTATATCGCTTATCGTACAGGGTCACGGGGAAGCTGGAGCCTATCCCAGGGAGCAAGGGGCACAACGTGGGGTACATCCTGGACAGGGTGCCAATCCATCGCAGGGAACAATCACATACACGTTCATACACTACAGACACTTTGGTCACGCCAATCAGCCTACCATGCATGTCTTTGGACTGGAGGAGGAAACCGGAGTACCCGGAGGAAGCACGCTGCGGAGGAAGCACGGAGCCACGGTGGGAATTGAACCCCGACCCTGGCGGTGTGAGGCGAACATGCAGACCGCTAAACCACCGTGCACCCTAGTGGTGATAATGTTAATTGCAAACGCTGTACAACCACAATACAACAACGAGCACCATGATATACCATTTGAAGACAGAAACGAAACGACACAACTTAATGAAACGACACAACTTAACGACAGCGTCCGTTTTAGCCGGGGAAAAACCTGGAGCTCAAAAGGCAGAAGGAATAACCGAACGACTGCGTAGAGTGATTGCAAACGACACGTCGCCCCGAGCTTTTCGAGAGTTGATCGTTTTCATTCAGCCGGACCACGACGTTCCACCAAGAATGGATTAGCACGTCATCTAACGGGTACGCTTAGCTTCTGAACTCGTAATACATAAATAACGAAAATGTTATCCATGTGACGTATGTAAGTCGATTTCAAGCAGGACCGGCGAAGTAATAACTAAACAGTGTAGGCCTGTAACACGTCATGGACCTTCGCGTTCTCCGAATTTTCCGTAATATGCAAGATATCCTATCCTATCCTTTGCCAAGTAAAATAACACGTTTATCATAACATGACAACCTATATGCTCACATGGACACACGTGACATGAATAGGCTCACGTGTTCTCTGTTGCCAGAGTGCGCATCTGAGACGGCGTTAGTGACACACAGTACATTACAGTCATTATATTTGAGGATTAAATACGTGATTATGCCACTGCAAAAGACTGCTCTATTAAGGCTAACGATGAATCGATTCATCGAGCGTTAATTTAAATGACCATCGATGGTGGGAATTTGTGCAAATTGGCACATCCTTTGTACGCGGGGTGAAAAAAATGCAGGAGACCGGGTTTAAAAGTCTTCGAAAGCGTGAAAGAGAAAGAGACGGAGAGACAGAAAACATGGGGTTGTGATCGATCATGTTTTTAGACTAAGTGCTAAGCGGTAATAGCACTAAAATAGCAGCTATTTTCATGTTTGCATGTCAGACTGGAAGCACAGGAATAAGACAGACTGACAGCGAGAGAAAGGCTTGAGTAAAAATGCCCTTTTTTCTTTTCTTTCTTTGGGGGGGGGGGGGGTGAATTAGTTGAGTCCGGTCAACATGAAAACAGCAAAAAAGAAAAAAAAAAAGCTTCACTGAAAGCTACTGTAATATCAGTGTTTTCTAAATAAACCACCATGACTCGAAGCTTTCTCCGTCTGGAGTACGGAGTAAGGAATACGATAAAAAATAATCCGCAGAAATTTACCAACAAGCACAATTTTTCATTCGATACATCGCTCTTTTTTTTTTTTTTTTAAACCGTTTATAGTTACATTTAATGCGAAACAAGTAGGGAAGTCAATTCCTGCTCTCACTTAACAGCTATAAACGATTGTTCTCTCACCAGCCTCTTTTTCCCCCCCCCCTCTCTCTCTCTCTCTCTCTCTCAGTTTGTTTAAAAACAGCATGATTTTTTTTTAAAACCTATTTTTATGAGGCTTAGATTATTTGGAACGCCCACCACATGAACCCCTGTGAATGAGCTGTTACTATAGAAACGACAACATGTTAGAATGAGCGCATTATTATGAACCTGTGATTCCTGTTACAGCCAGAACTACTGTCAGAGCGGCTAGAAAATGCATCCGCACCTTCTGATCTGAGACGTCAACGGCACTGTGGTATAAATAACCGATAAAAAAAAAAAAAACAGTAAAAAGTACAAGCAAAAAAAAATAATAAAAGTAAGACATAAAGAAAGGGGTACGAGCTGTAGTTGTGTAATTAAGGGCAGTATTGCTTTGCAGTAAACGTCTGCAATTGAAAGAGTTTACTAGGGAGTCTTTAGTGTTAGAATGCAAGGAAGCGTTTTGTCATGAAGTAGGTTAACCTTCAGGAAGCATGCGTGTAGAAGCGAGACGTATAAAACACAGAAATAAATGAACAACCGACAATGTAATTGTTCCCCATGACTTTCCTAAACACATAAAATACATTTTATTTGGTATCACACTGTCTGACTTCAGAGAAAGCAGAAACGCTTGACTAAGAGCGTGGGCATGACTTTTGATGAGACCCATGCCACATAAAAACAATCTGACTACCTCCTGGTGATATTCGCTTCTCATTTGCATAATGGTGAGACCTTTTTTTTTTTCCTCGACTGCTTCGTGATGCTTTTGCTCCCACAATCATCTGTGCACCATTTTCGCCTGTGTCCATAGAAAATGAAGGGGAGGTGGGATGAAAAACGTCAATGTACCCTCATCCTCAATCCTTGCACCGCTGTAAGTCTCAAACCCTCATACTGAACATTTTCTCAGCCACAGGCCCTGCTCCTGCCCCTGTGACAGTCTCAATCCCTGCCCCGTGACAGTCTTAGACCCTGCCCCTGCCCCTGTGACAGTCTCAATCCCTGTGCCTGCCCCTGTGACAGTCTCAATCTCTGCTCCTGCCCCTGTGACAGACTCAATCCCTGTCCCTGCCCCTGTGACAGTCTCAATCTCTGCTCCTGCCCCTGTGACAGACTCAATCCCTGTCCCTGCCCCTGTGACAGTCTCACTCTCTGCTCCTGCCCCTGTGACAGACTCAATCCCTGTCCCTGCCCCTGTGACAGTCTCAATCTCTGCTCCTGCCCCTGCGACAGTCTCAATCTCTGCCCCTGCCCCTGTGACAGTCTCAATCTCTGCCCCTGTGACAGTCTCAATCTCTGCCCCGTCCCGTGACAGTCTCAATCTCTGCCCCTGCCCCTGCGACAGTCTCAATCTCTGCTCCTGCCCCTGTGACAGACTCAGTCCCTGTCCCTGCCCCTGTGACAGTCTCACTCTCTGCTCCTGCCCCTGTGACAGTCTCAGTCCCTGTCCCTGCCCCTGTGACAGTCTCAATCTCTGCCCCTGCCCCTGCGACAGTCTCAATCTCTGCCCCTGCCCCTGCGACAGTCTCAATCTCTGCCCCTGCCCCTGTGACAGTCTCAATCTCTGCCCCTGCCCCTGTGACAGTCTCAATCTCTGCCCCTGCCCCTGTGACAGTCTCAATCTCTGACCCTGCCCCTGTGACAGTCTCAATCTCTGCCCCTGCCCCTGTGACAGTCTTAGACCCTGCCCCTGCCTATGCCCCTGTGATAGTTTTGAACACCGTTATTGCCCTTACTGTATGTCAGCCTCAGGCACTGCCCCAATCCAGATCCTCGTCAGTCACCCTGCCTCCAGCCTTTTCAGCCTCTGTCCTTGATCCAGACACTGTTTCAGCCTCTGGTCTGATCAGCTCCTGCTCTAGGCCATGCTGAAAACGTTGCAGAAATCACGTCTTTCTGAGCCAACATCTCAGCTTGTAGCTTAAAGGATTACAGGTGCATTAATGCTCATATTGGTATTCGTTTAAAAAAATGCTCAGATACCGACATCCAGTATCATGTGATACTATGTTCCGTACACCTGACAGCGATCTGGACATTAACAAAGGCCATCAAAGCAAAGCAGACTGCAAACTGTGCTCTGATAATGATAACGTGTCCGCTAATCGTATTGTTGGCGGTTCGATCCTCTGCCCACATGACTCCACATCCCGAAGTGTCCTTGAGCAAGACACTGAACCCCGAGTTGCTCCCGATAGCAAGCTAGCGCCTTCCACGGCAGCTCTACTACCATCGGTGTGTGAGTGTGTGTGAGAATGAGAACCAGCATAAAGCGCTTTGGAACCGCTAAAGTAAAAAAAAGCGCTATATAAGTACAGACCATTTACATAAAAAGCGCGTTTGTCTTGCTAATGGTTTAACATGGACCCCAGACGAGGTAAAACGCCTCACTGAAATCTGGTCTGACGAACATGTTTCTGAACAACAGGTTTATAATGTGCTCAGCGAGCGTCTCGAGGAGATCTCTGAACCATCGATTCTCGCTCAGTCTGATCAATTATAATAACTACAACTAAAAGGAAAGCCACGATAAGCCCCCGGAGCTGCCGTCTCCCCGACTTGATGGATGTCCGCGATGGGTGGAAACCTGCAACATCAACAGGTGCGGTCTGACCGAACGAGAGGACACGTTGTAGCGATTTCAAGTCCCCTTTTTGGAACAAAGCACAGATCTATCATTGTATTGTAAAGCGTCCTTGAGCTCTCGAAAGGCGCTATATAAATTCAACTTATTATTATTATTATTATTATTAGATCTACAGGTCTGAAAACGCCAGTTCATTACAAGCAGCACACAATTTAAACAGAGCAAAATAACAGGTCCCATGATGGCCCTGATTTCTGGAACAGCATCAGTACCCCGATGAGTACCATAAGATATATATATATATATATATATATATATATATATATATAGTTACAGCTGGTCACAGCTCAGAACTCAGAGGATGAAGCCGTACAATGCTGTAATATATAAACACCTTCAGCTTTAGAGTTCAGCTTGAACAGATGAAGGAGAGCTGAGGGGTTTTTGTTTTTTTTCAGCGCGGATGGTGGAAACATCACCCTTAGCATCCTGTGCTTCGATAACGTGATGCCGACGCAGATTCGTATTTTATAGAAAAACAAATCCCATATGTTTGTTTGTCTATCAGTGTCTCTGATTAAATACTGGAGTGTATTTGCGTTTCTGTGTCCCACAAGCTGTGTCTTAATTGTCTGTGTTGTTTTCCTTCGAATCAAAGCTGCAAAGCTCTGAAGGCTCTGAAAGCTCACTGCTTGCTGATGGTACAAAAGATGGTATTTTCTGTCAGAAGACAAACAATCAAGGATTTAATGAGATTTTTTTTTTTTAAACTTTTTTTTTTTTTCCTTTACCGCGCACATTATTTGCTGTATCGTTTATTTGTTTTAATTCATTCAGACAAGTTTGTTTATCCGCTTGAAGGAAAGTGATGGTGGCGTGTAATTATCGAGTCTTCACGGAACAAATTACGGTCGTATTTTCGAATTTATTTGAGTTTCAGCTGTTCGCTCGGTGCTAGCAGGTGAACGTGGAAAGTCTGACTGGAAAAGAACGTTGCATCACCCCATCCCCCACCCCCCCTCCAAATTCATTACACTACCAAATTTGTGTCATGTGTGCAACAGATACAGAGAAACAGGGCTTTGCACTTTTTGTTAATAACAATAATAATAATAATAATATGATTACACATGTCGGGCTTCTTTGCTCAAACTGAAAACGAATAGATTTAAGTGTCGATCGTTCGCAGGAGCGCTTACACGAGAACTGTGTTGATGAAAATGAGCTAAAACGAAAAGGAAAAGTAATGGCGCCCTACAATAGGAGAAAGAGGTATTGTGTTTCTATGGTAGACGGAGCACCTCAATGGCTGAGCTGCATTCCTGGAAGATTTAGCGCACGTAAGAGGCGCTGCTTCGCCGTTTACGGTTTAGTCATTTTGCCGTTTTCAGCTTTGCCTTTTAGGGGGCTTCGTGGGCGTGGCTAAATGTAAATCCGCTGTGCCGTGAGTGCGCTTGGTATCACGGTCTGGCTGGAATGTATCGTGTGCACGTGAGTACGAAGGGAATCGGAAAACGTTACCGGAACGTCTGCAGATCTGATGAGAATTGTGATTTCTTAAACGATGGATAAACGAGGTCCAGGTGCATGAAAAGCAGCGTAGGGGTGTAAAGGAAAATAAGGACATGATGCGGCTGAGAGGAGAAGGAGAAATGAAGTGTTCATGTCAGCGGAACAGAGTCAGAAATTCAAGCGTGTGCGCGCACACACACACACACACACACACACACAGAGCACAAAGACAGCAGGCTTTTACAGTCTGTGCTGTGATGGAGACACTTCAGAAGAGGAAACAGAGGCATGAACTCGGGGTAAAGTGATTGTGTGTGTGACAGGGAGACAACAGAAGAAAAATAATACGTTGTGAATATAATATTAGATGCTGCTCAGCCTGTAAACCTGCACAGGAACCCTTAAACAGTGCAGTACGGAAACAAACAAACGATTACCACGCTCACCAAGAGCACAGCCGTGTGATTGGACTGTTTAAAAAAAAAAATAATCCTAAAGCTTCCTGTTTCAATTTCTACACTAAAAAAGAACGGAGAAAGAACTCCAAGGTGATCATGGCTTCAGCAACCGGCTCATCGCTGATTATTTTCCAAAAATAGCACGCCTCCGAGTGTTTTCTTCCCTGCTTCATGAGGGTCTGTAATCTCAGCTGAGTGGTGAGGAAGCACACAGCTCTTGCGCTGTCTGAGAGCGAGAGAGAAGGTGGAAGTATGAAAGGAGCTCTGAGGAAACCCGGCGGCACCGAAGCTCTGCCGGTTCGGGCCGAGTCTCAAACGTGCAACGGCGCAGAGACGAGGAAGGCACGCGCTGACGTAAGAACGCCGCAACACGTTTTTACACAGAGTGACGGAATTATTTCGCACGGAGCACAGAGGCTGCAGGGCGGAGCTGGAGGGCAGACACTCATCACTGTGCTGAACACATCACTGAACTTCTGCGCCTCTGTGTGTGTGTGTGTGTGTAAGGGGGGGGGGGAGAGGGAGAGAAGTGGATGGAGAGATTTTGCAGGGTAAAGATTTTGTGTGTGTGTGTGTGAGACAGTGAGTGAGAGAGTGAGAGAGAGAGAGAGAGAGAGAGAGAGAGAGGAAAGAAGAGAAGTGGATGGAGAGATTTTGCAGGGTAAAGATTTTGTGTGTGTGTGTGTGAGAGACAGTGAGTGAGAGAGAGAGAGAGAGAGAGGAAAGAAGAGAAGTGGATGGAGAGATTTTGCAGGGTAAAGATTTTGTGAGTGTGTGTGAGAGAGAGTGAGTGAGAGAGAGATAGAGACAGAGAGAGAGAGAGAGAGAGAGAGAGAGTCTCCAGGCTATTTCAGAACCTTGGGGATGAGTGGGATAAGGAGGGATTTGGAGGAGAGAGAGATGGCATGACTGACAAAGAGAACAACAAGACCTGTCTCACTGCATCAGGCATCAGCAAGACACACACTCACACACACACACACACACACACACACACACAGCAAACAACAACTCCATGCCCAATACTTCTATCTTCAAGTTGCACTAGGCAATCCCAGTGGCAGTTACCAAAACTCAACGCATGGCAATGCTGGATACGTGACATACATCCCCGAAATACTCGTTCCTGACCGCTCCAAAAGAAGAAAAGGTCACACAAAACATAAACAAGCAACATTATATATCCACATGTGGCTGAGTTGTGACGCCCACACACAGTTACAGCCCACACACAAACGTGACATCACACACCGAAACCAAAATCTGTACTAAAACATTAGCGACACATCTAATCACGTAAACGCGTACAACGCGTAAACGCGTGCCTCTACAGTGTTGGAGCTGGTTTGTCCAACTCATGCTCAAAAGTAATTATCACACACCTGTCACCAATTATGTGATTCCGATGAACTCCAAATAAAGACCAGCTAATTCTCTGGGGCGTTCTTCTTGGTTTCATCCGACTGCAACGAGCTCACGAAGCGTGTACGGGATCGTACTTATTTGAAAGGAAAGCAGTAAAAGAAAGAATTTCCAAAACATTACATGCATAGGACCAGGGAAGACTGTAAAGGCCATCATCCATAAAGTGGAGAAAATGAGGCACCACGGTGACATCAGAAAGACATTACGAACATTAAAGGAGCTGCAGGAATATCTGACAAGTTCTGTGCACTCCCTGCATGGGACAACAATCTCTCGTATCCGTCACATGTCCGGGCTATGGTGGAGGGTGGCGCCCTTTCTCGCAAGCCCGCCTAAATTCTGGTAAAATGTGTTATGGTGTGATGAAACCGAGGTAGATCTTTTTTTGGGCATAAAAACACACACACACAAAAAAAAAACAAGACAGCTTACCACCCAAAGAGCACCATGCCCATAATGAAGCATGGTGGTGGCAGCATCATGCTGTGAGGCTGCTAACTTTCAGCTGGAACTCTAGTCAAGATAGAGCAAATGATGGAATGATGGATCTGACTACCAAAGGCCTCTGGAAGACAGCTGAAGATGAAAAAAAAAAAAAAGTTTCCAATACAATGTTAATAAAAACCCCAAGCCAACAAAGTAATGGCTTCAGAAGAAGAAGCTGAACATGAAGACCAACAAGAGCCCAGATGTAAATTGGGCCTATTGAAAACGTGTGGAATTACTTGAAGTGGGCGGGAGATCCTCTCGCTAAAGTATATGTTTATACGTATATTACAAGCGAAAGTGCTTTAACAAATTGTTACTTAAGGGATGTGCACACTTATGCAACCCGATCATTATTATATATACTTATATACTTATATACTTTTTCTTTTCCCTAAAATATTTCTGCTACAGCTACAGACGTGGCCTTTAAGAAAGCACGCGATTCGTCACGTTCGCCGATCACGCGGTATCCTGCGGCCGAGGTTCTAAGACTTTCGATTCATTTGTTGTGCTTCACACAATAACCACCAGGTGGCGCATGGACCGACTCACTGTAGCTGAGAACAGTACAATAAAAATGGAGCGCGTGGTCGAACGGTTCACATATAAATATTACGCTTCTCATCAGAACCTGAAAAAAACATGAACCTAATTTAAATACGCTTCTAATTACAAGATTGAAGAATATAAAGTGAGCGTGATCGAGCAGCCGGAGAGGGTGAGGGCTAACGCGTGCTTGCTCTGAAATACGTCATGCCGTGGCATCTTTTCAAACCGTTGCTCATGCTGCGTCACCGGACCGAGTAACACAATCAGAAGAGAGCGCTATCCGCCCACTTCTACATACAGATAGATGCCCACGATTGGCTGCTGTCGCTGTGATTGACAGGGGAGACAAAGTAATGGCGTCCTTCCCATGAACCGAGCACGGCTAATTCTGCACTTTTTGAGTAGAAAGTAAAATGTAAAGTAGCTAGCGATCATGTGTGCTCGATTACGTAGCAAAGCCATGAAGTGTGGAAACAAGATACCTCGGTTACATGTTTGACTGATTCACACGGTCCGTCGCATAAGTATTCGCCCCCTTGAACTTTTTTGCACAGTTTGGAGCGTTACAACCTGGTCGAAAAAGATTTACCATTTGATTTACACGATATGTCTAGGTCTAACTAGGCGCTTGGTGGTCACATAAGTATTAACCCCCTTGTCTGCAAGTCTTCTGAGATATGATCGCTATTCGCTTTGCACATCTGGATTCTGGATGCGTTTTTGCCCATGGACATCAAACACACTCAAGCAAAACCAGTTCCTGGTTGAAAACATCAAGAAGGTGAATACTTATGAAAGACTCAAGATGTAATGTCAATCTCAGTCCACTTTACTCACATTTCCAAATGACTTTGCCTACTCATAAATATGTTTATATTTTGCTGTAAAAAAAAAAAAAAAGAACACTACGGTGGAGTTTGGGTTAGTTCCGAGGTAGGTGATGTGACAAAAATGTCACGTAATGATACTTCAAGACGTTTTTTACGATACATGAGATGCGTATACTGTGTATACCAACCGCTGATGATGTTTGATGATACTTTTATTTAATATCTACTACAATAAATGAAGACGGATGAGTAGGAAGGAGGGAGGGGGAGCGAGATCTGTTTTTACAAATATAAAGATTTAAAAAAAAAAACAAAAGCTTCACGCTTTGTAACACACAACGCACACACCCTCGTGAAGGAAACAGCATGTTACATGCCTTCGTTCAGCAGTAGCTCAGAAGTCGGCGTGTGTGTATATTAATGAGCAAAGCTCTATCAGGCGCCTCGCACACCTCATGCAGCTCCAAATCCAGAATGATGAAACTCCCTGCAGCAGAAACACTCTCGAATTGAGCTGAAGTGCTGATTACACAAACTCGAAACACCTGAGAAGGCTGTGAAGAAGTACAGATGTACGGTGGCGTGCTTAAGTATTCACCCCCTTTCTCACAGTTTGTAGTGTTACAACCTGGAACTGAAACGTGTGTGTGTGTGTGTGTGTGTGTGTCGTGAGAAAGAGAGACAGCGAGACTACAAATTTGCAGTCTGCCGATGCTGTCCAACAATCCGAGCTGTCAATCAAACAGTCAAAACACTCCAAGGTCCAACCTTCCGTGAATATTTATGAGCGGAGAGATGAGCGCGAGTCCCGAACGTGTATCTGCGTGTGCATCTGTTTCATCGGGATGTATCGTATCATCCATACAGCTTTGAGATGAGTAAATGAGGACGCGCCGACGTGCAAACTGACGGATGGATAGACGGAATTAATTACGCACGACCCGTATGTCACTCAGGATCTGTGATACTTCCGAGTCACCGCTTCATTTACTCTCGAATTAAAAAAAAATAAATAAACCCCGCCAAAAAAAAATACGTGAGAAACTCGATGCCATCAAGATTCATCAATTATTCACCTGTGACAATATTAACACGGCTAATAGTCCTGAGATAAGACATTCCTGATCACACTTCCACTTCTAAGAGCAAACAATGGCACTTCTCCAAAGAGCTGCAGCTGCGTGCATCAGCAGAACATAAGCTAGGTGGAGCATGAATCATCTCCGTGTTGGAGATCGCGTACACGTAAAACGTTAACGATCGCGCCGATGACATAGTCGTAGGGTACGACTGAAAACCTACACTCGCCTGCTAGTCATAATTAGAACGACTCAGTCATTCCGTTCAGCGTAAGACGGGCATTTTTAACTCACGATGAATGTGTTTTCTTTTCCTTTTACTGTGTGAGGACTAGAATGATTTCTTTATGTGGGAAGTATTTGTGTGGTCTGTGGTCACTCGGCACGGTCACCTCGCTGAAATACTCTGTAATGCCACGTATAAACGTCAGGGATCATGGGATACACTGCAAATAGGATATTTTATTGTCAGGCAGCTTGAAGCAAGGTTGCTCTGAGAAAGATGGACATATAGATATATATATATATATCCATCCATCCATACATCCATCTTATACCGCTTACTCCTTTTCAGGGTCACGGGGAACCTGGAGTCTAACCAGGGAGCATCGGGGACAAGGCGGGGTACACCCTGGACAGGGTGCCAATCCATCGCAGGGCACAATCACATACACACTCACACACCCATTCATACACTACGGACACTTTAGACACGCCAATCAGACTACCATGCATGTCTTTGGACTGGGGGAGGAAACCGGAGTACCCGGAGGAAACCCCCGCAGCACGGGGAGAACATGCAAACTCCACACACACGGCCCTGGTAGGAATCGAACCCCCAACCCTGGAGGAGTGAGGCAAACATGCTAATCACTAAGCCACCGTGCGCCTTATATATATATATATATAAAAGATTTTCTGAGAACCCATGCTAATTTTAAACGAACTACTTTGAAGGTTTGGACTCCTCTGACTGGTTTCAGATCGACTTTACACCCGGATTTACAGCCGAACTTGTGGTCAACTGGCTGCTAAGCTCTAGAAAGCATTACTCTCTAGGGGGCGCTAAAGAACAGGGGAAGAAAATGCGAGTGATCGTTTGTTTTTGTTTTTTTTCGTTCGTGACAGAAGGAATTATTTAACTTCTTTTTACCCTTAGTGATGGTTTTATGTTTTGTTGGGGGGAATACAAAATCTCCCTCTGCCGTCTCACGCTGCCTCGAGTTCGTCCTCAGAAGTTCGTGCGTTTGAGTTCGTAAGTCGTGATTACGACGTGGTGTGTGATGGGTGAAAGAAAAAATCGACCTCTTTTTTTTTTTTAATCATAAGAACGAGAAGTTTATTTTGCTCTGCTGAAAGAAAACCAAGAAGTGAATAGTTGCACATGCATAATTACCAGTTAAATCTTACCACGCGTCATGACTTTTTGTTAACGACCTGCCACAAAAAAAGTTCCCGGAATTGTTATAGTTTTAGGCACCCTATTTTTTTTTTTTTTTAGTACACACTCTGTTATAGATTTTTTTTTTATTATTATTTGATGATTTCTACATTATCGAGTCAGTACAAAAAAACCATGTTAGATTCCCAAACATTAGATTTCCAGCACAAAATGAAATGTTACAGAGAAATGTTTGTATATCAGTGAAGAATGCGGCGTATTAAGCGTTAAGAGAGACTTTTCAGACAAAAAAAACCACAATGAAAGCTAGCACGTAGTCTCAGTCTTCTTCTCCAGGAGGACCGTGTCTGGTTCTGCAAGATGCTCAACAACACTTACAGCTCATTTCCTTATAGAACTGCACTAATTCTACCTGAGGCTACTCTTTTTATTTTCTTTTTTTTTTGTCACACCAAATATAGATTTTTTTCCCCATTTACTACTGTTTACTGCTCTTTACGGTATTTCTTTGCATGCGTCTGAAACCTTTGCACAGTTCTGTAGGGGTGGGGAACGAATCCTGGTGTGGTGGAGGTGGAGGTCGAGGCGCAAATAATGCGAGGCGACCGAGAAAGTAAAAAAAAAGCATGCGGGGTATCGTGGATGTACTGTAAACCAGAATGGATGAAAAGTCGCTGAATAAAGCGTAGTTATCTTGGTGTCTCCGAGTCAAGCGCTCTGAGGACAGATTACACATGCGGTTAAAATGCACGCTCGTGTCCAAGGTTCTGGTAAACGTTTAAACGGGGCTGGTTTTAACCTGAAAGGCTCGCTACCGCGCTTTAAAAACAAAACATGACACGTACTCTCATTACGGCTCACGTCTGTCCCGCTGCAGGACTACATCCTGTAAGGAAACAGCACTATCCACAGGCTGTAATATCACGTCTCTGGTAATTACCAGGTTCGGTACCGTATTAGCCCAATCAGAACACGCCGTCTTACAAACCCTCTCACACTGAAATCGAATGGTTGCGAGGAACAGACGGACGATCTGTCCGTTCTGTTACGACAGAAGAGAAGGAGCGGAGAGGCGGGGCTTAAGTAAGGAATACAATAGCGGTGAAAAGACGCGATTCTTTTCCAATAACGTCGTCCGTTTATTAACGAATGACAAATCGTGCTTTTTATCCGTTTTACGGTTACGTCTAACGTAGCTGTAGGACGTTACAGTCGTTCTCTCACCCGCCGATTTTGTCGTTCTGACACCGGAGACTCCTTCCATAGATCTTAAATAAACATCCCAGAAAACCGACCAATCGGATTTGAGATCTGAACAGCACTTTGGTCCAAAATAAAATTAATTAAAGTAATACTTTAATTAATTAACTAATTAAATTAACTTTAATTAACTAATTAAAGTTTCATTTAAAAAAAGGACTTTTTTTTTTTTTAAATAACTGCAGATGACTTAAACTGCGAAGAAGTTCCATGTTGTCTTGCACTTTACTGAGTCACGCTTGAGCTCGCATCTTAGCAGTGATTCATTATGTTATACGCCGGGTTGTTTGAGCCTCGGGGAGTTAAAAACTAGACGGCATAGCGATGACTCACAGAGTCACAGTTAACGCTCGCTTTCCTTTATGCTCTGCACACTGAAAATGCTCTTTTATTGAGTGTGGAGTTTAAAAAACTTTTATAAATCCGTGCCGGTGAAGGTTTACCTCACGGCTGCTCTAACTCTCGACAGATACAGTACGAACACGCGCTCTAAACCCCTCGTTCTCTGCTCCTGAGATCCCTTCACCTGAGAATAAAACCAGAGAGTAATCCAATACACAGCGACAGGAGAACTATAAACACACACCTGATTGAACTTTGATTGGATCGTGAAAACGCTAGCCAGAGGTGTTATAGGGAGCTGAAATTGCTAATCCCTCGTGAAGAAAAAAAGTCAGTCACACTTCGGATACACCGCTCGGTTCGAGCGGATCCGGGTCCGCGCGGGTCACGCCGGGTAAATATCCGACGACACGGATGTTCGACATCCTGCGGAGGACGCGCGGCTCCAGAACGGGACGGAATTGCCATCGCGCAAGATGGAGCGCGTTTCGGTAGTCAGACTTAGCTGAAGCTCGGTTTTCAGGAGTCACTAATGTCTAATCTCTACCAAACCGTCCGAAATTCGAAAAAGACGAGGCGATGAGATGATGTGGAATGTATTTTAGCTCTTTGTTTTCCTGAACATCTGTAAGATTTATTTGATTAAATGTGATGTAAATGTAAGGCATGAGAGATATATTAGAAAATGTGAAAGCGCAGTGGATAGAAATTGGATTTGTCTAGCAGGGGGAAAAAAGTGTGTGTGTGTGTGTGTGTGTGTGTGTGTGAGAGATAAGAATTACACAATGACTTAATAAATGACTGCTCAGAAACTATTTCATAACTGAGGATTAAGCTCGGTGGCCTAATCATTACAGAGACGTACACACACACACACACACACACGGTCCGTACACTGCAGAAAATCATCCTGATGTTATTAGTGTGCCAGGCAGGATGTATTTCTCATTCCTGATGCAGTGTGTCACTCACCCGCTCTTACTCTCTATCTCCCATGCTCTCTTGCTTATTGTCTTCCCCCGCCTTGCTCTTTCTCTCACACACATTTTTGTTTTCTCCCTCAGTGACCGCCGCTCTTCCTCTGTCCTGTTCTTTCTCTCGCTGGCAGCATTCAAATCAATCAAATCACATGTCACTGCCCTTGTTGTTTACCTTGCTGTATTGCCCATGTTGTATACCTCGTATCCCACTGTATACGCGTATACAATTGGCATGGTATTCGGTATAGAGAGAATACAGACACGTAAATATACCAGGCTTGTGGGGAATGGATTAATCCTATGTGGTAGGTAAGTAGAATAAACGTGAATGAGATTAAGGCGTAGAAACGTACGGTAGCAATGAACAAGACTTCACGGAGAAATACAGAAACACGAGGGTATAAATAGGCGAGCTAACGACGAACGAAGACAAAACAGCTGGACACATTTAGGTGAGACACGGATGATGAAATAGGGCCGGAGACGGGAGCAGGAAGTGCAAGCAAAACATCACAATAATAATGCGTCCCAGTTCGCCTACTTACACTACGCGTTAAAAAGTATGTACTCATTTTGTGAGGAAAAAGTACATACTTCGGAGTGTGTAAGAACTGGGACAATGGCTGCGTTCACGCCATGTCGGAATTACAGCAATTACTAGATGACGACCCTCCGCACTGGTATGGGCCAGTGGTGACTTGGCGGTTAAGGCTGATCAGAAGGTCGGGGGTTCAAGCCCCAGCACTGCCAAGCTGCCACTGTTGGACCCTTGAGCAAGGACCTTAACCCTCTCTGCTACAGGGGGCGCTGTATCAGGGCTCACCCTGCACTCTGACTCCAACTTCCTGACATGCTGGGGTATGCGAAGAAAACAATTTCACAGTGCTGTAATGCATGTGTGACCAATAAAGACTCATTATCATTAACCCGGAGGTTCTACTCCTGCGAGTAGAACCTGTTCACGTCCTCGGAATTAAACAAATCTGTGTGAGATGATGTTGTTGACAACTTCAAAATTGCATTAAACTGTATTGTATGTCTGTTGTCTATTTTCAGATAATCAATCTTGCGTTATTGAGACGTTAATAATAGCCTTCACATATCTTCACATATCCCAGCATGTAAGGAAGTTGGGGTCAGAGTGCAATAGCCAATTATACGAATTATTACACCGAAATATTACGAGATAGCTACTTAACTACATTTTGCTGCTGACGCCGCCGCCAATTCGAGTGTTTCCGCATGCAGCTCAGAAAATTCCCAGTTTACGAGTTGTAATTACGAGTTCTACGAGGACGGGAACACTTTTTTCAAGTCGGAATCTCACGATCACGACGTGGCTTGACTGTCAACTCTTCTTTTCTTTTTTTTTTTCACGTGACAATAAAATACTTTGGTTAGTGCTTGCCTTTTAAGTTCTTACACTTAAATACTGAAGACGCATGGACTACGTTACACTCGTCCGCCGTGTTTGCGGGTTGAATTTCTATACAGCAGACGGTAATCGTATGAGCAGTGCATGTTGAGGGGGTTTGCGTCAGGTAGGCGTTGGGGAGTGTAAACAGGTTAAGAAACCACATAATAAATAAATAAATAAATAAATAAATGTTACATTTGGACAGACAAGAGGGGAGTAAAGATTTTGTCGGATCGGTTTAAGAGTGGATGAATGGTTTGCAAATGTTTTCATTAAATTTCTTAATCCGCCACAGGGTGCTGCAATTCCCTGTGCCAGTGATACAGCTGCTGAGGCTGGTGGAGATTTGCTCTCTTCATTCAGAGCAGGAATGACTGGTCTGAGGAAAGAAGTCCCCAGTGATGTATACATGAAGGAACATGGAGCCCTTGACTGCCTTTAATGTGTGGTGTAACAGGGCCAGCTGAAGTCAACGACCATCTCTTGTGTTGTGTCCATATTAAGAAACAGCTTGTTGTTTCTCCACCTCCTCTCTGTATGACTTGCCTCACCAGCGCTGTACTGTCGACAAACGTTGGGCTGTCGTTTGCAGCACTGGTCTTTACACATAGCACACTAATGCCCCGGCCACAGATTTATTGCCGTTCTAGATTAACTTAGCTCTTTCATTCAGGAAGTCAAGGATCCAGTTACAGAAGGAGATCTTCCTGCCAAGAAGGCTTATTTTCCCTTTAAGCTACTGCGAAATGAATGTGCTGGATGTTAAAGTTAAAGGTGCAGTAGACAATATTAGTCAGTACTGAATGTGCTGGATCTTAAAAGGTTCAGTAGACAATATTTGCCAGTACTGAATGTGCTGGAGGTTAAAGTTAAAGGTGCAGTAAACAATATTAGTCAGTACTGAATGTGCTGGATGTTAAGTTAAAAGGTGCAGTAAACAATATTAGTCAGTACTGAATGTTCTGGAGGTTAAAGTTAAAGGTGCAGTAAACAATATTATTCAGTACTGAATGTGCTGGAGGTTAAAGTTAAAGGTGCAGTAAACAATATTATTCAGTACTGAATGTGCTGGAGGTTAAGTTAAAGATGCAGTAGTCAATATTAGTCAGTATTGAATGTGCTGGATGTTAAGTTAAAGGTGCAGTAAACAATATTAGTCAGTACTGAATGTGCTGGAGGTTAAAGTTAAAGGTGCAGTAGTCCATATTATTCAGTACTGAATGTGCTGGAGGTCAAGTTAAAGGTGGAGTAGTCAATATTAGTCAGTATTGAATGTGCTGGATGTTAAAAGATTCAGTAGACAATATTTGCCAGTACTGAATGTGCTGGAGGTTAAAGTTAAAGGTGCAGTAAACAATATTAGTCAGTACTGAATGTGCTGGATGTTAAAGTTAAAGGTGCAGTAAACAATATTTGCCAGTACTGAATGTGCTGGAGGTTAAAGTTAAAGGTGCAGTAAACAATATTTGCCAGTATTGAATGTGCTGGAGGTTAAAGTTAAAGGTGCAGTAAACAATATTAGTCAGTATTGAATGTGCTGGAGGTTAAAGTTAAAGGTGCAGTAAACAATATTAGTCAGTATTGAATGTGCTAGAGGTTAAAGTTAAAGGTGCAGTAGTCAATATTAGTCAGTATTGAATGTGCTGGATGTTAAAGTTAAAGATGCAGTAGTCAATATTAGTCGGTACTGAAAGTGCTGGATGTTAAAGGTTCAGTAAGCAATATTAGTCAGTACTGAACGTGCTGGATGTTAAAGTTAAAGGTGCCGTAAGCAATATTAGTCAGTATTGAATGTGCTGGATGTTAAAGTTAAAGGTGCCGTAAGCAATATTAGTCAGTATTGAATGTGCTGGATGTTAAGTTAAAGGTGCCGTAAGCAATATTAGTCAGTACTGAATGTGCTGGATGTTAAAGTTAAAGGTGCCGTAAGCAATATTAGTCAGTATTGAATGTGCTGGATGTTAAGTTAAAGGTCCTGCAGTCAATATTAGTATTTCCGCATGCCGTTGCACCTCAGAGCTCTCAGAATATTCCTAGTTTGCAAGTTGTAATTAAGAGTTCTACGAGGACATGAACACTTTTTAGAAGTCGGAATCTACTTCGATTACTCGTGAAAGTGGCTGCAGTACAACAACATTCTAATGATTTTTTTTTTTTTTTACCTCCTGAAGCCACTCGTGTACCCCAAGAAGCTACGGTGGCTAGTGAGTACAGTTACCTGGCTCTCTAAGTCTCTAATATCTACTTGATTCATTATGTAAAGCATCCATGAAAACAATTTCACAGACTCTGCTTATACAGTATACATGTCCAAGAGTAGCGTCACTAATGGTGTGTTTGTCTTAACGAACAATCGAAAGTCAGAAGTTGGAACTCGGAATGTTTCAACCTTCATGCATTTGAGTTCCAGAGTGGGAAAAACCAACAACATGGATGCCTCCGTGTTGTTAGCAATCAGCTAGTCAGCTAACTGTGATGAGTGGTGTATACATACCTCCTCAAAATAGTGAACTGTACAGTCAGAGTTATAGATTATAGAACAAGAAACTATGTCTGTATGTTAATTGATCTAAGTGTAACACTTGAAATAATAATAATAATAATAATAATAATAATAATAATAATAATAATAATAATAACAATAATCCTAACGATCTGAGAAGCCTGTTCGGTTTATATTCAGTAAACATATCTGTAATGTATTTAGGTCCTAGGCCATGTAGTGATTTATAAACTAGTAATAGTACTTTAAAATCAATTCTGAATGTAACTAGAAGCCAGTGTGAAGACCTGAGGACTGGACTAATACGCTCAGATTTTTTTGGTTGGGGTGAGAATCCTGGCAGCAGCATTCTGAATAAATGAATTCTTTTTGGGAAGACGGGTGAGAAGTCCATTTCAGTAATCCACCGTGCTGGTAATGAATGCATGAACACATTTCTCTACGTCTTGACTGGAAATGAAACACCTACTTCTCGCTATATTTTTGAGGTGATAGTAGGCTGATTTGGCTAATGCTTTCACTCGACTACAGAAACTTAGATCAGACTCCAAAATGTCCCCAAGATTCCTGACTTGATTTTTTGCCTTTACACCCCTGGAGTCAAGGTGCGTGTTCAACTTGAGACTTTCATCTTTGTTTCCAAACACAATGACTTCTGTTTTGTCTTTGTTTAACTGAAGGAGGTTTTGTCACATCCAACTGTTCATTTCATCAAGGCACTGGCACAGGGAGTCTATGGGGTGGTAATCACTTGGAGACAGGGTGTCTGTTCCATAGCTATGGTATGCAATTTGGGTCCTCTTTATAATTTGGCCTAGTGGGAGCATATACACGTTGAATTGCAGCGGCCCAAGGATTGAGCCTTGTGGGAGTCCATACGTCATGGACGTCCACTCAGATTCATAGCCGTCTGTGTTCACATAGAAACCCCTCCCTTCTATATATGACCTGAAACAGCCCAGAGAGCCCTACCTAGTTTTCCAGTCTGTCTAGGAGTATATTGTGATCGACAGTGTCAAAAGCAACACTGAGATCCAATAGTACCAGCACGGTTACTGTGCCTGAATCAGTATTTAACCGAATATCATTAATTATCTTTATGAGTGGGGCGCACGGTGGCTTAATGAGTGTGAAGCACTTTTGCCTCACACCGCCAGGGTTGGGGGTTTGATTCCCACCACTGCCCTGTGTGTGCGGAGTTTGCATGTTCTCCCCGTGCTGCAGGGGTTTCCTCCGGGTACTCCGGTTTCCTCCCCCAGTCCAAAGACATGCATGGTAGGCTGATTGGCGTGTCCAAAGTGTCCGTAGTGTATGAATGGGTGTGTGATTGTGCCCTGCGATGGATTGGCCCCCTGTCCAAGGTGTACCCTGCCCTGTGCCCAATGCTCCCTGGGATAGGCTCCAGGCTTCCCGTGACCCTGAAGGATAAGCGGTATAGAAGATGGATGGATGGATCTTTATGAGTGCCGTCTCTGTGCCTTCATGCTGCTGGAAACCAGATTGGAAATTGTCCAAATGGCTATTTGAGGATATAAATCAGTTCAGCTGATTGAAAACAACCTTGCCTGTGAAAGGAAGATTTGATATTGGTCTATAGTTGTTTATTTAAAACCGTGCTATACAGAATACTCTTTTTCAGAAGGGGCTTAACAATTGCGGCCTTCAGGGATTTCAGGGATGTCTTGTTGAACTTGTTTGGCATCAAGTTCCTCAAAAGTAGAAATATTGACATAGTTGTGAAGTTGTCGTGGTGGGTGCTGTCTCTCTTCAGTGCAACATGAGAACGAGTTGATCGCCGTTCTAATGTCATACGTTTTTTTTCTTGAAAAAGGATGCAAACTCGTTGCATTTGCAGCCAGAGAGCATTTCACATGGAATCTGGGTTGGTGGGTTTGTTAATTTCTCTACTGTAGGAAAAAGAGCACGTGTGATGTTGATGTTGCTGTTTATAATGCTTGATCTGTCTTGCTGTGCGTAGTTCCGCATTGAACTTTACAGATGTTATCATGTACTTCAAGTTCTGTTTTCCGCCACAAGCGTTCAGCTTTCCTGCATTCTGCTGTTGTGTTTCACCAAGGTGCCTTTCGCTTACCGGTCATCTTCCTGACCTTAACAGGAGCAGTGTCATCAATAGTATGTTTAACTTTTGAGTTCAAACTATCAAGGAGAACATCAAGAGAGTCTGCAGATATACCTGGCATCATAGATATAGTGTATATAGGCAGAAGAATGATATCTTTGCATTCCTCCAGGAACTCATCCTTCAGTCCTGTTTCTTGGAGCCGTTCTAATTGGTCGCTGTCCAACCGTTGAACCCTCTGTGGGTGGGGCTCGGCCTGGGTTGTGTTCCTAAGCGGTGGGGGTTTTGGCTGCGCTGTGTCCTTGTCGGAAGTGTTGACCAAATATCCAGCCGGAGATTGAAGTGTGGTCCTGTTGTCGTCCAGACACTACAGTGGTGTTGGTGTGCCATTGAGTTTGAGAGGACTGGCACACGTTGCAGATGGATGAAGGAAGAGGTGGATGGGAGAAGAGGATATTACCATTTAACACTCTGTCTACAAGTCTGTTGGGTGCAGGACATCTGATTTAAAGAGATCACGTTGAGTCCAGAAAAGATTCACGTTGTCGATGTAGTTCAGTCCTCTCATGTTGCAGGTTTTGTGTAGCCATGTATTCAGACCAAGCAAATGAGAAAACATATTTGTTCCTCTAGCTGGAAGTGGTCCACCGATGAACGACTGATCTTTTAATCTTTCAAGTATTTCAAAGAGTTCATTGAAATCCGTCTTCAGCAGTTATGACTTCAGCAGTCATAACCCGATTCACAGTTTTATGTTCTAGCAGAATGCTCTGAAGTTCCTTATTTACTACAGAAACTGTTGCTTGAGGAAGGCAGCAAGTGGTAGTAGTCCTGCTGCCAATGTTTCTGATAATGGAGTCCCCCACTATCATAGTGCTGGGCTCGGTTGTGCTCTCGGCAGATCGCCGCTGCCTGCTTGACCTTGAGTGTTAGCCGTGTTAGCCGCTGGCTGATGCGATCTAGGCCTGATCACATTTGAGGCGTCTTCGTTCACATTCATTAATGGTTCAAATCTATTTTAAAGACTGATTGGGTTATGGAAGAAAACCAGTATGGTTTTATCGAGTCATGTCGGAAGTTGAACATGTCCTTCCTCCAATCTGCAATGCCTGTGACTGTCTGATATCTCGAGCATTTTGGGTTCTAGCTTCCTGTTTATGCCGTCGGTTTTCATCGGTCATTTTTACCACCTGTTCTGCTGTTTTTTCGGAGCTCTGTTTCACATGTTTAGGAGCATTAGAAGCACAGACTCACTGGCTTTTGGCTGAGGGGATAATGATAATGAGTATTTATTGATCATATATACGTTTCAGCAGAGTGAAATTCTTTTCTTCGCATACCCCAGCATGTTAGGAAGTTGGCGTCAGAGTGCAGGGTCAGACATGATACAGCGCCCCCTGGAGCAGAGAGGGTTAAGGGCCTTGCTCAAGGGCCCAAAAGTGGCAGCTTGACAGTGCTGGGGCTTGACCTCCCAGACCTTCCGACCAGTAACCCAGAGCCTTAACCGCCAAGCCAGCACTGCTCCCTGGATCCACAGTGATGTTCTCGTATGTGTTCTGTCGAGGGTGTAGATACTTCAAGTAGTTGTTTCAAGAACTACCATCCTCTGAAGAAGTGTTTGGCAGCCCGAGCAGCAAGTGGAAAGAGGGCGTTTTCTTTCTTTTTTGTCGGTGTGGACCCAGTTGTGTTTTCCCTTTTCAGGAATGTAAATTTCTCTTCGCAGGACACGAGTAGTCCACTTTCAGAGAAAAACCCTTTCATGTTGTAATCTTTCAGTCCCAAAAATCTCAGGTTTGAGTGTAGGTGCAAAATTAGGTTGTTTCGAGCACTTTGCTGAACAGCTGAAGCGAGAATAAGAAGTTAGAATGTAAAAGCAAGGGAGCGAAGCACGGAGAAGTAAGCAAAAGCATCCGAACGGTAGCGAAGCAGGAAGTAAGACACAGTAAAAACATCTGGCTGCGCTGGACGCTTATCGGATTCTGCCATGCTTTTGTTTCCAAACAGACTGAGATGGAGGTGTTGTGAAGTGGTGTTAGGGTGTGTCTAGGAAAAGACTGACAGGAGGGCCTTGCAAACACAAGACGAGCACTTGCACTTGCACAACGATGCCATTGCTTGAACAGTTATTATTATTTATCATGATCTACACATCTTCAAGGTCGTTTGTACTAGTATGAAATGAAACAATTGCCTTATTTGAGTGTATTAGAGTCTCTACAGGTCTGTAAAAGCTCAAGCAAGAGAAATATATTAGTATTATAACCTATATATTAGGTTACTCGGTGATGCTAATGGTCCGGACACCAGACAGGACACAGTGGCCATATTTGGCAATGGAATGATGATGATGATGATGATGATGATGATGGGATGATGGTGGTCTTTAGTAAAGGAGGCTGATGTGATGACGATCCTAGTAATAACATCATCATCTACACACCTCCTGAGGCGGTCACAGATGCTGTATAATTCTCCAAAGTAGCAGCCTTCCTGAACATATTCCAGTGCTGGAATTTAATCCAAAGCCTTTATCATTTTTTTTTTTTTAAAGTCAAAAATATCCTGCACTCCTTCACTGGGGCTAAACTGATAAGTGAATGGGTAATCCGAGCGCACCTCCTCCAGGGAAGAGACCCCGAGGTGTGATGTGTGTTCACTTCCTGAGAAACTGAGTGACAGCGATCAGAGCAGACTGATGGAGCTGTGCTCAGACACAGAAATACGAGCTTAATATTTCCCCAAGGAAAATCACAGGCTCTATTTTCCCCCTCGGGATACAGACACATCAAACGTCGCAGAATAGATCGAGAAGGCGAGCGGTGGGCCTCGAGAATACTTCAAATGCCACCGTTACTGACGAGAAGTCAGACAGGGATAGGAAAACGGCTTCTCCTGCAGATTATGCCGCAAACCTTTTCGCTAATGTGTTCATCTGACACATGAGATGGAACGATGTGCAATCAAAGAAAAAAGAGAGCGCGAGAGAGAGAGAGTGACCGAGAAAAGTGGACATGCATTATTTGCTGTGCCATCCAAGTCAAATGTTTCCACTCATCACAATAATAACGTAAGATTCTCCTCATTACTATAATCGCATACTGTATCTACAGTGACGACGTTTACATGGACAGCAGTAATCTAATTATTGACCTTATTCTGAATAAGACGTATAATATCGTGATTAAGGTGTTTACATGAGTCGCTTACCATGTATTATAGAACATGGATGGATTAACAGCACACGTCATTACGTCCCCACGTCACGCCGTCCGACGTTCCCTCCAGAATTTCACGTATCGGCGTACAGTCGGTCTTCGTTATGGAACCGTATACAGGTTTGTGTGTTTTCGTTTTTAATTTTACGAACACTTCAAGTGCGGTTAATTATTTGTCGTGCTGTACGTGCTAATAGACGACTGCTTGAAGCCGTGGGCTGCGTCCCAAACCGCGTACTTGCCTACTATATAATATATAGAGATACATGTGTTTCTCATGTAAGTACGCGGTTTGGGACGCAGCCGTGCTCTCTTGTTTGCCGTCAAACGGTTGAGCGCTGCCGTGTGTGTACGTGTCCTGTCGCACAATGCGGTGAAAACTCTCACACGACGTTAATAGTGTGATTAAGGTGTGTACATGTCTGTAACGCCCGTCGATAATGCGACTAAAACAGGAATACTCCACACGTCTTAATTCCATCTGTGTTTACTCCGAGTGTGACTTTAATCAGATTAAGGTCATCAATAATCTCTGTTTACATGCTAGTGTCTTAATCAGAGTATCGTCTTAATCGGGTTCATATCGGATTATCGTCGTCCATGTAAACGTACTGAATGTTACGTTGATCATTCTGAATTGTTTTCAGTCAAGATGCTGGATTCGGAAACGCCAGATCGTCCCTGAGAATATATCTGGATATAAATGTGGGACGCGGGATGGTGGATGGTGGCTGGGTGTGTGTTTAGGGAGTTGAGAGAACGTGAGAAAGCCTTGGAGTCTCAAAGAAGCTTACTGAGGAGAAAGGGAGATTGTGATTACAGAGTCAGAACAATCCTGCTGAGTAAAATCAGCCTTAAAATGTCATTTCTGTCACTTGACATGTTTTGAACGCTTTCACTCTTCACTTTTTCTTTTTTTCCCCGTACAGCACAGCCTCACAATGAGCCGCACGATCATGCTTATAATCTGACAGTGTGCAACAACTTTAATGAGTTGCATCGTTAACTGTAGAAAACAACAACACCAACAACAACAACAAAACACTTTCTCGAAACCTAAATTGTAGTTTAAATGATGGGTGATTAAGTAACAATTAAAGAAGCAAAATAAAGGGTAATGCAAATACTCCTGAAACTGCTCTGATTGCCAAACTATTGTTTGTTTTAATATTATGTTTCACAACCTGCCATTACACACACACACACACACACATAATTAAGAATGAACAGGTAACATGTTCAGCACATATACAAACAAAGATATGAAAAAGGCACGTGAGTGAGAGCTTTATACAGATTTATATGGAATTAAATTTGTGCCAAAATTATTGAACGTAACTTTTCAAAAATATACAGTGAGAAAGAAGAAAAAATACCCTCTGAAACTGAACACGGTGAACTCAATGGCAAAAATCTAACACGGTCTTCAAATAAAGTTTTCCAAAGTGTTGACGTTTACGCGCCGCAAGTTTGCGTTCGCCGTTCTGGCACAAACCTCTCGTGTGGGTGGAGCTTAACAGCGGTGTACTCTCATTGGCTAGTGAGATGTAGATCGGGTGTCTAGCTGAAGAGGACGACGATGATGACGATGACGATGACGGTCCGTGCCACGAGACTACTTCAGACTTCCAGTATGAATTACGAACTGAGTCAGTGAAAGGAAGTCATTTCCACTTCAAAGTACAAAACACTATGTAACTACAGTATACAGAGAAACGCCTCCAGAATTCACACCGCTCAGATCTCTACTTCCTGGACAGGGAGCTGTCGATCCAAATCTCACTAGCCAATGAGAGGAGATCATGTGTTAAGCCCCGCCCACATGTGAGATTTGTGCCAGAATGGCAAACGGAAACGTTGAAAGCGTAAATTAAACCACGATTAGTGAAAACGAAGTTACGTTCCATATACCGTGTTTAGGCCACGCCCACTTCGGGTTTAAATCCTAATCTAGATATGGATATTCGGAGCACGAAACGGATGCGGATACACATAGTGGTATTGCTTTAGTATTATATAGTGTATACTATGTATCCCTTCACTGCTGCCCAAATCCTCTTGCTGTCTGTCATGGTGCACGCTAGCAATCTGACTCGTTCCACTCAATTCCCCTGTGAAATTGGATCTGATCCAGCCATCGTTGTGGAGCTCATGATGGATGAAACAGACTAATGCACAGGTAAAATAAGTAGCATCGTGCACAGCAGGTCCGTGTATTAAAGCGGAGTGAGGCCGGATTACTCACGTCAACCGTTTTCAATAAGCAGGTTAATAAAATACTGCGGGAAATAACATTCCACAAAGAACGGATTCAACTGAGGGGGAAATATAAGAGTAAAAGGAAGGATGAATTAGAGACATGAGAAAAAAGAGAGACGGAATTGCTTTTAGAAGAGTGAATGTGCTGGTGTGAGGATTACGGAGTAATACTGTATTTTTACTGTACAACATTGTGAAGTCTTTCTCTCACTCTCTGTGTACTGAACACACTGTTTATCTAATCCTAATCCTCACACACGCACACACTCGACTGTTTATCTAATCCTAATCCTCACACACGCACACACTCGACTGTTTATCTAATCCTAATCCTCACACACACGCACACACTCGACTGTTTATCTAATCCTAATCCTCACACACACGCACACACTCGACTGTTTATCTAATCCTAATCCTCACACACGCACACACTCGACTGTTTATCTAATCCTAATCCTCACACACGCACACACTCGACTGTTAATCTAATCCTAATCCTCACACACGCACACACTCGACTGTTAATCTAATCCTAATCCTCACACACACGCACACACTCGACTGTTTATCTAATCCTAATCCTCACACACACGCACACACTCGACTGTTTATCTAATCCTAATCCTCACACACACGCACACACTCGACTGTTTATCTAATCCTAATCCTCACACACGCACACACTCGACTGTTTATCTAATCCTAATCCTCACACACGCACACACTCGACTGTTAATCTAATCCTAATCCTCACACACGCACACACTCGACTGTTAATCTAATCCTAATCCTCACACACACGCACACACTCGACTGTTTATCTAATCCTAATCCTCACACACACGCACACACTCGACTGTTTATCTAATCCTAATCCTCACACACACTGTACTGTTAATCTAATCCTAATACTCACACACACTCGACTGTTAATCTAATCCTAATCCTCTCACACACACTCTACTGTTAATCTAATCCTAATCCTCATACACTCTCTACTGTTAATCTAATCCTAATCCTCACACACACTCTACTGTTAATCTAATCCTAATAATACTCACACACTCTACTGTTAATCTAATCCTAATAATACTCACACACTCTACTGTTAATCTAATACTAATAATACTCACACACTCTACTATTTAACTAATCCTAATCCTCATACACACTCTACTGTTAATCTAATCCTAATCGTCACACACTCGACTGTTTATCTAATCCTAATCCTCACACACACTGTACTGTTAATCTAATCCTAATACTCACACACACTCGACTGTTAATCTAATCCTAATCCTCTCACACACACTCTACTGTTAATCTAATCCTAATCCTCACACACTCTACTGTTAATCTAATCCTAATCCTCACACACGTTCTGTTCAGATCAGAATCACCGCACAATGAGTCCGCTTTATGATCCTACACTAAAATAAAACTGGATGGGTAAATTGGGCAGCAGGTTTTCCTCTAACCGAGAGCTGCCATTTTCCTCTCTGGTAGCACTGCTGTGTGGGAGAAAGGTGACAGCTCACTTTCGCCATTTCTCTCTTTTGTGACAGCTGCCTCATTTCATCATTCCTGCTCGCTTTCTCTCTCGGTGAATGGGGAAATGTAATGGCCACCGCAGCCATCATCAGACAGAAAGCATGGCGAGACAGAACATTTAGACCTTGACAGGTTTACTCTACCTTTCACAAGCAATCTGGCGGAGGAAGAGGAGGTGGAGGAGGGGCAGGAAGGGCAGTCAGTTAAAAAAAAATAAATAATCAAAATAAAATCTACACTATCGCACACACTATCGTAGTATACACTATCCCAGCTTCTACTTCTCAAGCCTCGGTGCCAGCTCAGCACAGATGGGCTGCACTCTCAAAACGTCTCAGACGTACTTACACCAAAGAGTGTAAAGAGAATGTATACTGTGAGTGTACACATTCAGGTTGCCCTTGCATCTGCATTGAAAGGACGATCGCATCGATTCACGGAATTTCTTGCTGAGCATGCCGGCTTTACATTTCCGCTCGACACAAACAGAATCCCGGTCTCTCAGTGACCTCGTCTCCTTAAGGTAGACGGAAACAGAGATTAGCCTCCTGCTGCAGGTTTATACTACTAGCAGCCTCACTTTTATCTCACACACACTAAAAAAAATGCAGTCGCTTTCGTTCACTTTTCTCCTACTCTCGCTCGACAAAAGACCGGCGGGTTACGAGACACTTCAGCTCTACAGCTATTCTGCTTTAGCACTCATCCAAGAAACTACACTACCCAGAAGGCTTAGCTACAACGTCAGCTTGGTTATTATTTCCAGCCCGTGCTATGAAACATCTATCAGCTTCGTGCATCATCCGTAACACAAAGGGGTCGGGCTGTCATCTCATGTCTTTTTTTTCTTTTTTCCCCTCCTCACACACTTACCACACTCTCTTTCCTGCCTCACACACACCAGACTCATCGGTTATGGATGACGCAGATATGTCTTTTAAGCGCGTTATTATTTCATGTGGCGCTAATGAGTGGATGTGTAGAGCCGTGAGGGTTGGAAAAGGAAAAAGTAAAGAAAAGGAAAAGAGGAGTCCTTCAGCAGGTCACGGGAACACCCTGCGGAGTGAAGCTAAAGTCAGCTTCCCTGTTAGGGGAGATAAGGATTAGGGCCTTTGGCACTCGATGGAGATTTCAGATGATATCAGGACTGTATTATCTCCATGAGAAAATCCTCCAATGAACTTAGAGCAGAGGAAAATCAATAGACCATCAGAGCAGACAGAGAGAGAGAGAGAGAGAGAGAGAGAGAGAGATAGATAGATAGAGAGAGAGAATGGATTCTCATAACTCCAGCCTCGGTGGAGTTATGAGAATGCACACACACACACACACACACATTAAGACAGATACAATTATCCAATTTAAACGCGAAGCCTATTAATAATTCTATTTGTAGTACAATATCACACTGAATATCAAAGACATCACGAAAAATATAACCGGGCTAAATGATCTCTTTCTGATTTTTAAAAAGAATTTATTTTCCTCAAACTGCAACCTGGCTCATCACTCGGTCGCGAAAATAATCCGGAAAATGATCTCATATATTTCTTTCTAAACAAAAAAAAAATCACGCCACTCAAATCTCTACTTCCTGCTCAGCGAGCTGTCGACCCTAATCTCACTAGCCAACGAGAGTAAAATCACGTCCCAAGCCCCGCCCACACGCGAGATTTGTGCCAGAACGGCGACCGTAAACTCGCGTAAATGTAAACTTTGAAAGCGTGACGTAAACCATGATTAGAAAACGATTTCGTATTTCTTTCTTTCTAAACAACTCCTTTCAGTGTCCCTCTAACCCACTTCACCTCTCCTTCCTCAGGGTGTGTAGGACAAAATCGAGAGTCGATACGCCGGTAGATTTCATGAGCCTTCTTTTGTTTAATAAATGAATAAAAAATAAAAAAATAAAAAAAAAAATAAATAAAAATCGAACGTCATTTTCCAGTAAATGATTTCCTAGCTCTCCCGGTACCCTGAAGCTCGCTGGAACATTTTGCCGCTGTGTTTTTGTTTTTTTTTTGTTCTTTCTATCTTTCTTTTGGTCTAACTCACCGACAAAATCCCAGCATGAACCCTTTTCCATTCCATAAACACACGGCTTTGAAAGACCGTGAAGGCGTCGACCACTTCGCGTTCGTTTAGTTAAAGTGCAGAAAGAAAAAAAGAAAAAAAACACAGAATGAATGGTCTGATGGTGTGGTATTAAAAAAGGAGCCTTGGTGATCTGAAGCACATTACCAATCAGGCCCGTGTGAAAGAGTTACACTAAGGCTGAACAGAAACACACACACACACACAATTGATGGAAGAACATTTAATAACGTAGGCTGTGCCTCAGCCGGATTAATCTCACATCTGCGAGTGCCATGCTCTGCGAGACTCAATACACTCTCAGAAAGATTTCAAGGTTGTGTTCCAAGCGTGTTCTAACTAGTACACATAATTAGTACCGACATACTCTTCCGTGTGCTAGCGCGGTGTACGATATGATACGCAGCCCCCGAGTATTCACATGATCATCGCTTATTCAGTTTTGCAGAACTGTTGGTCATTGTACATTGTGTTACTGTTTACAGTTACCGAGGAAGAAACAGGCTCGCGTCCGTCTGCTCTGGATCCGTCATTACATCTCAACACGATGTGGCGCGAAGTTTTGCTAGCTAGCTAAAATGTAGCGCAGAGGACAAAACTCACGTCTGGCCTCCCCTGATGTGTGAAGTTTTATCACGGGACACTTTTTTACGTAAAATTTACATTTACGAATCTGTGTTCGCTCTGTATTTCATTACACGCATTTACTTCTCCGGCTTGTTAAGTATGTTAGGCACGAATGGATAGTGCTAGCGTGGAAAAATAAACAGGAGTTACGTTAAAGACGCCCAGGATGACTCGGAGAAAAATACCTCCACCTTTTATTTAGTCGCTAAAAAGCTACGCAGACAAGATACAAATTCCTGCGAGATATCATTCACTAGCTTTACATCAAATAAATGTCTTCAGAAGAAGTATCTGAGCTGGCGTGTATACAGTGTATGTATACAAACAGGCCGATCGGACATAACGTTAAACCCACCCTGCCTGATATCGTGCCCCACTGGTGCCAACGAAACAGCCCGGGCCCATCGAGGCACGGACTCCACAAGACCTCTGAAGGTGTGCTGTGGGATCTGGCACCAAGACGTTAGCAGCAGATCCTTTAAGTCTTAAATAAATGAAGTTGCGAAGTGGGACCTCCATGGATCGGACCTTGTTTGTCCAAAACATCCCACAGATTCTTGACCGGATTGAGATCTGGAGAAATTGGATTCCGAGTCAACACCTTGAACTCTTCCTCAAACCATTCCAAACAATTTCTGTAGTGTGTCCGGGCGCATTATCCTGCTGAAAGAGGCCACTACTATTAGCGAGTACCGCTGCCATGCAGGGTGTACTTGGTCTGCAGCAATGTTTATGTAGACCCAAGATCGCCCAGCAGAACATTGCCCAGAGCATCACACTTCCTCCACTAGCTCGCCTTCTTCACATCGTGGTATCATCTCTTCCCCAGGTAAGCGACGAGCACACACACGGGCGTCCACGTGACGTAAAAGAAAACGTGATTCATCAGACCAGGCCGCCTTCTTCCATTGCACCACGGTCCAGTTCTGATGCTCACGTGCCCGTTGTAAGAGCTTTCGGTGGCGGACGGGGGGTCAGCATGGGCTACGCAGCTCCATACACAACAAGCTGTGATGCACTGTATGTTCTGACTCCTTTCACAATTTGTCCCTTGTCAAAGTCGGTCAGATAATTCTTCCTGCTTCCGACGCAACATCTCCGAGAATCGACTGTTTACCTGCTGCCTAACATAGCCCACCTCCCGACAGGTGCCACTGTACCGAGATAATCAAGGTTATTCACTTCACCTGTCACTGGTTTTAATGCTATTGCTGATCGGTGTGCATGTTTCCAGCCATTTCAGACCTGACCCTCCTGACAGAGGACTTAAGGAACAGGATATTTCCGAGAATCTCTTTGTCCGTTCAGTGTTTTTATTTTTGTTTTTTTGTTTTTTCATTAAAAAAAATGGAATTTCCTGATCTAGAGGAGGTCCGGGTCATCCTACGCAACAATCAAATCACCATCAAGATCACGCTGATATCAACCTACAATTTAATACAGATCTCTTCATTTCCCAGATCTCCAATCGCATCCTCTCATTAATACGGCATCGATAAAGTGTATTTAATCACACGATTCTCTCGGATAAAGTGCGAACGCGGTCAGGAGGGAGTTTTGAAACTTTTAATTCATTTGAATCCCACTTGACTTTAGGAAGCTGAATCATGTGACGGCGCTTCTCCTTCTCCCTGCTCTCTTTAATATGCTGCCGGAGTCGGCCGAGGCACGACGCGTCCGAGTCACAAAGCGGCGTTAACCTCACTCGCCCTTACACGCTACGGGAAGGAAATTCATTCACCTGTAGCCAGAACTGTATAAAGACACATTAGAGTCACTGGACGACGGTGTACGGCACAATTTTATCTGCTAGCTGAAATCAAAATTCCACGGCTGGAAAGAACGGCAACGAGAAGAAAAGAAAGGAAACGTCCGGGTCACTGTTTGGGCCTGCTGAAACTTTCAGGCAGATTAAAATAAAATTGCTGGAGGGCATGAAGGGCACGTTTAAGAGAAGAAAAAGGGGGAAAAAATGATTTTCTCATGACAACAGCAATATTCAGACTTTAGTATTAATGCACATTCAGAATAAATTCATTCGGTGCCTCGCCCCGTATGGGATAATGCATTCATATTCTGACCGACACTATTGTATATCTGCAGTAGCGTTTCGCATGGAGCTGAAATGAATCTATCTAAGGCGTGTGAATAAATCATGAGGAGGCTAAAACTTGGTGCAAAGGTAAAAAAAGGATATGTGTGTGTATAAGAGAGAGAGAGAGAGAGAGAGAGAGAGAGGGAGCAAGCGAGAGAGAGAGAGCATGTGCCAGTGCCACTGTCAGTCCCCTTTCTATCCCCTTAAGATGTCCCTGCTGCCCAGAAACACCTGCTCGACTCCACATTTATTATTCAGTGATGCACTAAAGGGACCCTACTGCGCAATATAAGTAAAATTCTACATGACATGGAGCTCACACACCTGTCAGTGACAACAAGTAACATCAGCATGTGCAAACAGACAGATGGATTCCAGTCTTTATCGCAGTGCGGTGTGTATGTGTGAGTAGGAAGCTGTTAGACGTGTTCTGAGCATCTGTGTTAGTTTGGGCGCTTCGTGTTGCTTGGGTGAAACCACACAGCAATTTACGCAAGATGTTGGAAAAGTGTGCCAGAGACATGGAGAGCGGGTGAACAGATCGCTAGGATCTTCTTTAAAAGTGGGCTGAGTCTCTGCCTGTACTTTGCACAAGGACACACTGTGCTAGAGTGGAGCCCTGGCCCTGAACTCATGGTCCCAGAGCGGTAGGGAAATTACGATGGCGGACCAGTGCGATATGTGCACCTCGACGTCCACGCGTAGACCGACATTGTTGTCGTTGCTGGCTGTAATCCGGACGTGTAACTGAGGCCCGGCGGCATCTCTACTATAATTGGCGTTCGAAAGCCCGTGGTCTACTCTTAACGTCATGGTGATGAATCCAGATGAACCCCTTTTTGAAATTCGACAACGAAGCAGTTGGATAAGCTTATGAAACGCCTAGGAAGGATGTAGTATATTCAATCCAGACCTTGACGTTCTTCACGTGAAAAGATTTGTGCCTCTGGGTAAACCCTTAACGGTTCTATCTAGACCCCGAAAACAGAACGATTCCCTTTCCGATACCCTTAAACCTTCAAAGAACCCTTGATATATAGACATCCCTAAAGATCTCAGCATTCTCCGTGATGAGATGATGTTCAGCTCGGTTCCATGAACAATATACAGTAATTGAAGAGTCAAAGGAACTGTATGCATAGGCTTTGCTTACTGTCTTGAGCTGGGAAAACCTCGTCACCAAATGTACAACGCGACCAAGCCTTTGATAAGTTTCCATCGAGGTGATTCTAATCATTTCCAGTCATTTCCTCATAATTTTCACTGGCATGTTAGACTCGCCATCCGTGACCAGAGTTGATGCCGTCAGCACTTTGCAGGAGGCAATCTTATTTGTGTTGTCGTAAAAAAATAGAGTCATGACATTTCCATAGCGCCATCTGCAACATCGCTTCAATGGTACGAAACTCTAAAGAGCTCGCGTATGTGGTTTTGAAGTATGCCGAGGTCTTCGGAGGCGCCTGAAGCCTTGAGGAGTACATTCATGGTCGATAATAGTATAGTTCTCCTTCGGGTTCCCCACAGACCTCCAGCCAGCTCATGGATATCATCCTTCATCCACTGTCACTATATGAGGTCTTAATCCAGAAGGTGATGGAGGTGGACTGGACTCAACCAAGAACACTATCATTTAAGCTTGGCTGAGGCACAGAACATGGGTTACCCCAACAGGAGGAACCCGATAAAGCCAGTGACGAGCATCCTACGCTAGGCCATGAAGAGCCAGGTACATGCCTTTCTACTGTATAGCCGGTTCGGTAATACTATTGGTTTGTGTTTCACTTCTCTTCTATAGCCCCGTTACATCGAAACAAGACGGGAGCAGCAAAACAAGTTAAAATGATCAAGTGGTAAAACTCCTCTTCTTACAGACTGGTAAGATGACTAGCGTGAGTCATTAGCGGTATGCTACGTCTCAGTAATGTAATGTTGTTTATCAAGCAGTTCTCCAAGGGTCGGTCTTTATTTTTGTAGAGTGCAGTAATGAGCTTGATGGCTCGTAAAAATCTCTGCCTTTTCCGTCTATTCCGAATTCAGAACTTCAAAAGGAGCACACAACAGCCGACAATAAGCATAACAGGATCAGTGCACGAAATACGCTCCGTTTTTTTTTTCTTCTCAGCCTGCATGCTAAGAATAATAAGAAGGTGTCGGGAGCAGACCGGCATCGTCCTGCGTCATATCTCCGTAACGTATCGCAAGCGGGTCCGAAATCAGTCGCCTAGAAGTATTTTAATTCAGATGTAAGACGGGTACAAAGGAACGATTGCTTGTCAACGTCCATGGTGTTCAACTGAACGTATTACCCAGTTGTCAGGAAATCCCTGAATCAAATATTGAGCTAATCTATGTTTCTGCACTGAAATAAGGTCATGTGGCCAGTGGGGTGACATTTGGGATGTGCCCAACGCCATGACATTTATCCTCACTGCTTCCTCTAGTTCTGTACACTCAAGTTTCCAGAATTACATTTTTGAACTCCTCGGCTCTGACACACAACCCGGATAAACCTGAGCAAATAAGGCACTGAAACCGAGGGCGCACAAGTGTGGGTTCTGCATACTGATAAGGAACACAGATTAAAACCATTAAGGATAAAATATTGATGGTGATCTCCTTATTCCTCTGCACATAAGCACCGAAGCAAACATAAACCCTTTGAACGTTCTGATGTGCACCGATCCCTAACGTTCCTTTGTGTACGCAGCAGAATTAATGTAAAATAAGATACGAGGTCTCCTGACATCTGTTCCCATGGTAGTAATGGACTGCTAATGGAGTGTAATTTTTGGAGTTTTAACTATAAAGCCGGTTTCGCACTATTCACGGGGCTTTCGAGCACGTCATCTACAACGAGACGAGATCCTTCGCTGCGTCTCTGATCTCGGCAGGAGGAAGGCAAACGGGTCAGCACTCAGGGTCGTCGAACTTTCGCGCTATGCTCTACATCACGAGGCCAGCAGAGCAGAAAGCACTGAGCGGTCATCCTTGGGAAATAGTTTGCACTGAGAAATGTGGAAGAACGAATAAACAAGTGCATTATACACAATGATTCGAAGTCTCGATTCGATTCAATTCGGTTTTATTTGGATAGCGCTTTTAACGATGGACATCGTCCCAAAGCGGGTTAACAGAAATATGTAAATTCAGGATGTAGATTTTAACTGTACGGATTTGTCCTTAATGAGTGAGCCAGAGGCGACGGTGGTGAGGAAAAACTCCCTGAGGCGATATGAGGAAGAAACCTTGAGAGAAACCAGACTCGAAAGGGAACCCGTTCTCATCTGGGTAACACCGGATAGTGCGATTATAAATAAATACACCCCTTCTATAAATGTGCTAATGTAGACTTGAACGCAAAACTGTTTGTGTTAACTGCAGTGCTAAAGCTATCATAGCATAGGTGTTCATATGAATTGAGGTCCAAAGCCATCTTTACGGTTTTTAAGTGGTACTACCTCTTATGTTACGGGGCGGCTGTGGCTCAGGTGGTAGAGCGGGTTGTCCACTAATCGTAAGGTTAGCGGTTCGATTCCCGGCCCACGTGACTCCACATGCCGAAGTGTCCTTGGGCAAGACACTGAACCCCGAGTTGCTCCCGATGAAAAGTTAGCGCCTTGAATGGCAGCTCTGCTTCCATTAGAGTGTGAATGAAACACAGTGTAAAGTGCTTTGGATACAATTTATTTTAGTTAACCATGTTTGAATCAAGGGTGGGGGTTGCCAATACTTTTAAAAACCAATGTTTTGCAGAATGTATGACAGAAAAGTGTTAGAGTGCTACACGCCCTATTAATTACACATGTTTATCTTTGCTCATGTTATACAGGGTGCCAATAATTCCAGAGAAAAAAGCTTATCTTTACTGCTAAAACTAGACCCGGTGTCACAGCACTGCGAATGCTTCGCGCCGATCTAACCTACTGTTGCGCCCAAAAAGTGAAATGATATCCAAGTGAAAATAATTATGATGCTCAAGCCGACTAATCTCCATATGGTCTGATTAAGTGCCAGTATTCTCAGATTATACCAAATTTATACCAAATGCATCTGGTTATAAAGTGACAAGCAGTAATGGCCAAAAAACGGTGAGAATCCAAACGATAACGACGGAATACCCAAAATGAAGAATGAATTCAGCTTTGTTCAGCACGGTGTGTGTGCGTGTAATTTGGTCTCTTTTACAGAGCTACTCTTATACAGACAAAGTAAACATTATGATGTATTGTGTCTTCATTTTTTGTTGTTATTTAATATCATAAACTCCGGTTTTCTTTCTTTGCAAAGCTCATCTACAGTATTAAATCCCGTTCTGTGTTTGCATTTGTTCCAAGAAAAGAAATAGGATGTTTATTTATATATATATATATATATATATTTTAAAAACTCTACAGTTCAAAGGTACCTCGATGCACCTTTTCCATGGCAAAACATCAATTTAGCTCGTATTAGCATGCAACACGCATTCGAAAGCCTCTTACTCACACAGATTAACCAACATGGAGGGAGGCATCAAAGGCCATTACTCAAAGCCAGCAGCTCGTCTATTAATGAGAGCCATCTATCAACTCTCAGTGTTTACCTCAACACCGGCCCCTGTATTTTTTTTTTCTTTTTTTTTTTTTCTGTGTGCAATAGATTTATGGCTGCTTTAGACAAACTTACACTAAACTCGCAAAGCTCTTCTCGTATCAGATCTAGACGCTGCCGAGAAACCTCACACAGTCTGAAGAAGAAGAAGAAGAAGAAGAAAAAAAAAAACCAACCCAATTTGTTATGTTTTATTAGGAATATTGCATGGAGTAATTACAAATGCCATCCTTCCTTTTTTTTTTTTTTTTTTTTTCCCAGAAACGAGCGTAACACAGACTGGTGTAAAAGGACATGAAGGTTTCCCTCTGGGATAAAAAAAAAAAGCAGCACTGAACAAAAACCACAAGAGCTAAACACTCTTAATGCCCGTCAACACAAAACATTTATTAAACTATATTAGCACACTAGCTGCCGTTTTTTTTCTTTCTCTGACGTACTACAGCAGCTTTTAGACTCATACTGACTGAATGCTAGCTGTGAGACAAACTGCAGTCCAGTCAGTTCTTTGAACCCCTCTGGAACATATCAGTGTGAGCAGAGCTACAGCACACACTCACACACACACACACACACACACAATGTAAAGAAAAAAGAAAATAGTTAAAACTGACTAACAATTATTACATATATATTGAACCAGAGATAATATAATAAAAGGAAAAGATTCACAGCACACAATAGAAGCAATACAGATGCTGCACTTTGGGTTTGGTATATAAAAAAAAATAGTATTCAAAACTTTGTACATCCCTCAGAGCGACATTAAATCCATTATTAAAAAATGGAAAGGACATGGCACTCCATGACTCTGCCTAGAGGAAGCCAGTTTTCAGTGACCGGGTAAAGAGGAAATTAGTCCGACAAGCAACCAAGAGGCCAAGGGTAACTCTGAAAGACCTGGAGAGATCAGATGGGAGAAACTGTTCATAGGACAATCGTAGGCTGGTTACTCCGCAGCGCTGGGGGTTTATGGAAGAGTACCGAAGAAAAAAAAAAAAAAAAAGCCTGTTTGCATGCCCGAAGGCCTGTTGGATTTAAAATGTAGCTTTTTGGCCTTGGCATGAAGCACTACATTTGGCAGAAACCCAACACTGCTCACTAGCCTGAGAACACCAAGCCCACAAGGAAGCATGATGGTGGTAGCATCGCGTTCATCAGCAGGGACTGAGAAACTAGTCAGGGTTAAGGCCGAGAAGGATTGCGCTAAATACAGTTCAATTCTAAAAGAAAACCTGATCCAGTCTGCGAGAGACTTGAGACTGAGGCAGAAGTTCCATCTTCCACCAGGACAACGAGACTGAAAATACCACCCGGAGTGAGTCAAACCTGAATGTGTTAGAACGGCCCAATCAAAGCTCAGACCTCAATCCGACTGAAAATCTGTGGCGTGAAATGACTGTTCGCCAACACGCTCCGTTCGATCTGACTGAGCTTGAATCTGACAAAGATATTCGGGCAAAAATATTGGGATCCAGATGAGCAGAGCTGATAAGAAAACATACCTGCATACATGCAGCCAAAGGTGGGTCAAAATAATGATTGTTCCATGATATAAACAATGTCGTTAGACATACTGTGTAAATCAAATGGTTAAAAAAAAAAAAAAAAAAAAATCCCAATTAAAACCTTCACTAGAAATCGTGGAAAAGATTCATAACCGTATTATAAATTATAGTACTTTGTTCTCGTTTTTAAAAACCGCACTGCGTCTCGTGTGCATTAACCAGAAGCTTGAGGGAATTCTGAAAGAGCAAATGCCTGGCCCAAAGAGAATTATCAGCTATAATGTGTGATTGTGCCTCGGAGAACAGACACTAAGAAGGCCGAGAAGAGACGGCGTTTAAACTGCGTACAGACTTCAAATAAGAAAACCTGAGAAAAGCCCATGTGGAAGCAAATGTGGAAAAGTCTTTCTCGAGATCTCCTTTACAGTCTGACTTTATTATTCGCACGGAAACCTTTTTAATCCGAGTCATAATTATATACGGTTTCTTTTTTTTTTTAATGAACTCAATGAATGTTTGATGTGGCAAATGAGTGAAATGATTTCATTTACTTCAAAAGCATTATTAGTTACCTAGATAAGTGAAAAGAAGACAAATTAAACTCGTCCTTAGCCTGACTTAATCACATTAAGAAACATCTTCCCTGTGCACTGAATCAATGTTCAGAATACTCCTTTGGAACCATAAATCAAACGCTCCATCTATATGAGATGAAGGTTACAGAATATTGCTTATAGCAGAGGGATGTACAGACAAATAAAGTATTTCTCAATACGATTTAGAGCAAAGGGCGCACACACACACACACACACACACACACATATATATATATATATATATATATATATATATATATATATATATATATATATATGTTCTACCCAATCAATTTCAGTTTTTAAACGTGTCTTTGTTTATGCTTATGATACTTTTTGGTTCATATTTACGGGTGCAAAGTCATATGTAAATGAACAAACTTTCCACATAATGTTCAACTACTAAGTCCCAAAGGGTTACTTAGGCTGAAAGGGTTCATCTGATGAAAAAGTTAGGGAACCTCTGAATACACTTATTGTCCGCGGGGACACCCTGATTTGGGTGCCAACCCATCGCAGTGCACAATCACACACGCGTTCACAAACTACGGACAATCAGGAAATGCCCATCAGCCTAAAACGCCTGACTTTGGACTGGGGAGGAAACCAGAGTACACGGAGGACGCCGGGGAGAACACGTGAGATCTTCGCGCACACAGGGCAGGGGCAGGATTTCAACCCCCAACCCCAGAGGTGCGAGGTAAGCATGCTAACCACTAATCCACTGTGCCCCAAGCCCTCCCTGAATCCCGCCCCCCCCCCCGGAGGTAAACAATGAAATAAAAGCAAAACTAAAAACCGAACTGAATAAGACAAATGATCCCATCCGACCCATCTGTGCAATTCTGTGCAAAATGAGGAGTATTTTCGCGTTCCAAGATGAGGAGTGAAAATAAAGAACATTAAATTAACAACAGGTGTGTTGTCGAATAAGTCTGGCTTCGTCAGGGGAAATAAGAGTAGCGAACACTAATTCAACACAAAGAGCTAACACTTTGGCTTGAGATCTTAACATTCGGAAATCGTATCCTTTATAGTCCTTTCTCATCTGGTTGTAACTACCAGAGCTTTTAAGAGCTTTGAGTCTCTTATAGAGGTCTGTTGGAAAGCTATTCCGGCCACAATTTTCATATCATTTAAATTCAAAAGCTTATTTTCAGTTCCCAATGGCAACGAAAGCCTTGCCTTGGTGAACCAGTGCCTGGCTGGGTTTGTCGATGCATTTAAAGGACATGAGCTTTGATTTTAACAGGGTTAATTTATCCTTCCACTGGGAGAACAGGTCAAACTCAATCTTGGAAATCATTCACTCTTTATACTACTTCAAGGTCGGGGAAGTAGAATCGGGACTTATCGTAACGTGGAACGTGTCGATGTAGGTGCAAAGCCGAAACATACGTGTTACGTATCCTTCAACGTTTCACAGAGTGGACACTCCCTCGAGTTGTGCGACTCCTACTATGATATAAAGTATGTACTGTGGAATATTTTTCCTTATTTTCCATAATTATTCAATGATTCAATCAGTTAAGATCAGTTCAACGTGATTTTTGCTCACTCATGGTCTTCAGTTTTTGGGTTTCTGTCCTTGAATATATCTGCGTCAAGGTGTTTTGTCTTATGTCTTACGTTTTCCTTAACTAGCCTTGGGTATGTTGCTTGCACGTACAGCTGAGTATAAAAGCCAACTGTATCCAACTTATGTTATATACCAACTATGATACGCTGTAGTGCCCAAGGTGTGTCTGCACGCATAATAAACCATGTCTTTGACTATTCCCTGGCTCTTGTTCTCCTGATTCTCCAAACATCTTACTTCTGGTGAAGCTGAAGCATTGTAACCATCCAGAGAAGATTTACCTCAGTATAAGAATAAAATACAATTGCAAACATGATGAAAAATTCAACAAGGATATTTCTCAGAGTCAGAAGTCCATTCCATATCACCAGGGTCAAAGCTATCGCTTGTCACGATGGGGACACGGATGGTGGAGACAGATCTCGGAGACGGATGCAAGTGCAGTTGAGACCGTTTAATAACACAATGTCCAGCAAACAAATCCAATACAATACGGTCTGGTCTGGACTTCTATTCAAATCGCTACACAACACATATCTCTGCAGGCGATGTTACATGGAGACAAATGTGAAATATTCTTCCTGTAATGTAGTTAAAAACAAACTTTCACCACTCAAAGGCATTGAAAGACATCAAAACAAGAAAAATAACCAGGGAGGTGTAGCCCAACCGGTAGGCAGATGACTCGCTCGACACTAAACGTAGGCTGTCATTACAGAAATCACCGAAAAGAATCCTTCTCAGAGGCAATATTTATCTCAGTCAGCCACACACCGTAGGCCAGTGTGCAGTACAAGGCAGGAAACTTGTTACTGCATTTTCAGAGTCACTTGAGGGCAATCAGCCACAGTCATTTACATACTTTGTCATTTTTATGGTGACTGCGTGTTCTCCCAAATGAAAGACATGGCCATCTCGAGGCTGTTGAGCGAATGTTTCCTTCCGTGAAATGTGATCTGGAGTCGAGGAGGAAAAAAAATGCAAATCGTATTTCGCGAAGGGGGATGTTCCACGGGATCTGTGTTTTTTTTTTTGTTTTTTTTACCTTGGCAATGTCAAGGAAAATGAGCACTGATTTAGTACGAGAGTGCAGGTCCTTCCTCTGGCTGGGAAGACAAAGGATACACGCCAACATGCGACTGGTGCAATTGCAGTACGAACCAGTCAAGGGGCTTCGGGAGATAGAATATGTCCTACAAAGCCTGTGGTACAAATAGGGTTATTTTCCTCCATTCCCTCTTCAATTCCCTCTCCGTCTAATATCATGGTGGCAGCTTCATCCTTCTAAGTCTAATCATTTTTTTCCTTCCAGGTTTCTTTCAGATTCAAGTAGCTTTTTCCCTCTTTTTTTTTTTTTTTTTAATCTTATGCAATTATTTCTTTAACGAATCCTTGATGTGCCAAGACCAGCCACCACTGGATCAGCCACCACTGGATCAGCCGCCACTGGATCAGCCACCATTGGATCGGACACCACTGGATCGGCCACCACTGGATCGGACACCACTGGATCAACCATCATTGGATCAGACACCACTGGATCAGCCATCATTGGATCAGACACCACTGGATCAATCATCATTGGATCAGACACCACTGGATCAGCCACCACTGGATCAGCCACCATTGGATCAGACACCACTGGATCAACCATCATTGGATCAGACACCACTGGATCAGCCATCATTGGATCAGACACCACTGGATCAATCATCATTGGATCAGACACCACTGGATCAGCCACTACTGGATCAGACACCACTGGATCATCCACTACTGGATCAGACACCACTGGATTATCCACCACTGGATCAGCCACTAGCAGATCAGACACCACTGGATCAGCTAATACTGGATCAACCACCACTGGATCAGCCACCACTGGATCAGCCAATACTGGATCAACAACCACTGGATCAGACACCACTGGATCAGCCAATACTGGATCAGACACCACTGGATCAGCCACCACTGGATCAGCCAATACTGGATCAACAACCACTGGATCAGACACCACTGGATCAGCCAATACTGGATCAGACACCACTGGATCAGCCACCACTGGATCAGCCAATACTGGATCAACAACCACTGGATCAGACACCACTGGATCAGCCAATACTGGATCAGCCACCACTGGATCAGCCAATACTGGATCAACCACCACTGGATCAGCCACCACTGGATCATTATATATCAGACTTTACTTTGATAGCAATGGTATTTATCATTCTTAAGCACTTTAATGATGTAAATCAAACCTCAGAGCAGTCCAGTGACTCAGCTACTGAACTCTAAACATCTTCTTATGTGGACTTTGCTGTTATTAATGCGAGAGACTGAATTTGCACTCACTCATGAAGACACACCATGTACCATGAGCTGTGAGCTATTATAATACTGCACACTGTTGGATTTGCGCTTTGTGATTTCTCGCTATCTTGACAAGCTGTGATTTTGTCATATTAGCTTTGAGAGAGAGAGAGAGAGAGAGAGCCAAGAAAGGGAAAAAATAAAAGAGAGGGAGGTGAGGGAACGATGTTTATATCTGCCATAATGGCCGATGTTCCACGACAATAAACGGATAAAAGTATGATTCGTAAATGAAAGATTGCATCGAAAATAGAAGGGGAATAATTAACTTTGGGGTGGGGTAACAACATCACATTCCACCCATTGTCGATTCTTTTTCTACAACAGCGTGCCATGTCATATTTTATTCCTTAGCACAACAACTGAGACACACATTAACTAAATGATTATTATTATTATTATTATTATTATTATTATTATTATTTGTCCTAGGAATAAAATTGCATTTCCATCTTCACATAAATTTCAATAATCCTCATTAATTACCGCCTGCTTCATTAGCGTAATGAAATGCTGCTCTTTTCGGATCTGGGATATTAGAGGGACCGTGATTCTGTCTGCACAGCGCACCACATCTGGAATCTGAGCACACAACCTCAGGACCTGGAGGAGATCTGTATTTTTTCCCCTTTACTCTTGGAGTTTCTCGCCATTGCTTCAAATATAAAAGCGTTTCTGTGACTATAAACCAGCAGAACGATGTGAAGTCGACAGAGTTTAAACAAAGCGAAATAAATAAATAAATAAATAAATAAATAAAACAAGCAACAAGGGTGGAAATGACAAGGCTGCCAACTCATCCGGTCACTGCCCCAGTGCACCGTTATGGGAGTCCTCGTTAGTGTGAGCCACCTACCAGCAGCACAGACACACACAAGGGAGAGAGAGAGAGAGAGAGACAGATAGGGAGAGAGACAGAGAGAGAGACAGAGAGAGAGAGAGAGCGAGAGAGAGAGAGAGAGACAGAGAGAGAGACAGAGAGAGAGAGAGAGAGAGCGAGAGAGAGAGAGACAGAGAGAGAGACAGAGAGAGAGAGAGAGAGAGAGCGAGAGAGAGAGACAGAGAGAGAGACAGAGAGAGAGAGAGCGAGAGAGAGAGAGACAGAGAGAGAGACAGAGAGAGAGAGAGAGCGAGAGAGAGACAGAGAGAGTCACAGGGTGAAACAGCGAGGCAGACAGAGTTTTTGCTGTACCTCTTGGAGAGAGCATTGATGTCACTCTCAGAAACCGGCCAATCAAATGTGTGAGACTGATCGTACTCGGTGGCGACAAGCCGCAAACTCTCTCCGAAAGACGAGATGTGATGTGAACGTCTGACGGCATTATAGCTCTTTCAGTAGAAAATGGTAGGTTTCATGTAGGCAAAGTTGAGTGACACGTCACAGAGGGATGAGTCCGAATTGTATTCATAAAAAAAGGAAAATAAAAACCTGTGATCCCATCCAGCCATTTTCCATACTGCGTATCCTACACAGGGTCGCGGGGAGCCTGGAGCCTGTCCCAGGGAACCCGGGGCACAAGTCGGGTGACACCCTGGACAGGGTGCCAACCCCTTTGCAGAGCACCCCGGCATTATGGCATTTGGCAGACGCGCTTATCCAGAGCGACTTACATTTATCTCATCTATACATTTGAGCAGTTGAGGGTTAAGGGCCTCGCCCAAGGGCCCAACAGTTGCAGTTTGGTAGTGCTGGGGTTCTGAACTCACGACCTTCTAAGCAGTAGCCCAACGTCTTAACCACCGAGGTACACGCAACAGACAATTTAGAGATGCCCATCAGCCTACAGCGCACGTCTTTGGACTGGAGGAGGAAACCGGAGTACCCGGAGGAAACCCGCGAGACACGAGGAGAACATGCACAGTCCGCACACACATGACGGAGGCGGGATTCGAACTCTCGACCCTGGAGATGTGAGGCACAAGCGATAACCACTAAACCTCCGTGCCCCCTGAAAACCTGTGCTATTATACGATATGATATTATACGCAGCGGAAATGGAGGAGCAGGGATTGTCATTTAATTAAATTCCGAGAGAAGGGATCATCGTGCGGCGCTTAATATTTAACCTTTCTGAGCGTCGGTGATGATTTTAAGCTTTGCCTTTCATAAGACGGAGCTCAGTGCTGTATTTTCCCCGAGCAGGAACGTTCTAAGCCGAGGATATGAGCTGAGCTGTACACGTGGTGCCAGATATCTGTGCAGGTTTGAGCTGATGTGCTGTTTCGTGTGGAGTTCTGCTGCCCCTGAACCTGCGAGGTCTGCGAGCCGCTTCTGTAATCACCGTGTGCGTGAGATATTTAAATCGCAGGGACTCGCTGACCTGACTCGTCCTTAACCCTTACGCTCTATCCGGGTCAAAATGAGCCTTTTATGGCACCGTACTCTGTGTTACATAACCTCCATATCTTATTTGCTCTCATTCGATGGCAGGCTCCGGAGCATCTGCAGGCACGAGAAGAGATTATGTGTCTTTCTCAAAAAACAGATGTACTCTGTAAATGTGGTCAATATGTTCATATATTATTTTCTGTCTAAAGGCGATATGACCCATTAACAGTTTGTCCGCTGCTAAATAGTGAACAGAAGGGGCGAACACACACACACACACTCACACACACACACACACACACGTGAAAGAGCGGTTGTGTCGACGCCATTAGCTGTGAAGTCTGCGATCCACCAGGTAAACAGACTTCATCCGTGCTTTAGACGTGTAGAAGCGGAATTGTACGGGCGGCTTTACTCAGACTGGGATGATGTGGGAGTGCCAGCTGAAACGGGCTCAAGACAAATGTTTAAGAAATCTCCGAGAAAAAAGCAGCAGGTGTTCGTCAGCCTCGCTAAGCACAAAAGGGATTGAAGAGTGCGAGCTGCCACAACCGCAGACAACACCGAGTTTCAGCACACTGTCATCCATCTGCAACCAGGAAAGCTGTGAGGCTCGGCTAAGGCGCTAAAGTGCTTTCTGTCTGCATGCTGTTATGAATGATGGTAATTGGTAACCCATTTCAAAGCCTGGGTTCACAGCGAATAAAGAGAATCTCCCGCTGAACCTCAGACACGTCGACGGCTTCGGGAAATTAAGAGTGTTTTAAGAGGATGAATGTAAATCGCACGTGTTGAGGAGGCGACATGCTGGACGATTAATAGGCAGGCGGACCTCCGGCTTTAGGCTTCGCTCCGACTCAAATCCACAAACATGGAAGTCGGTTTAAATCCACGTCTCACCTGGATCCTGTAGATTTATACCTAAGGGCTGCTGCTGTGATCATAAACACTCGCGATCTGCTCATACTGAACATCCAGTACACGCACTCGGTACTGTTTCTCCATCCTCTTCTACATTTATAATCCCACTGTCTGGTGTCATCCAAACGACGACAGGGTCCCTGTTTGCATTCTGCATCTTCTCAAGGATTCTTCCTCACGCCGTCGCGTCTGGGTTACTCATTACGGATCCGACCGATAGCGGACGTTTCCCACAACGTCACGCCATCTTATATCCCGTGCCGAGACATGCCTGACTTTCTATCGTGAGGATTTGAGCATCCCTTTTGTATTTCACATGTAGGACAAGATGGAAAAAAAAAAAAGAAGAAAAAAAGAAAAAAGAAAAAAGCGCGATACACAAATCTAAGAATAATCCACGAATGAACTTCTCGACAGTGTTCCAGACTGAACATAATCATTAGAAGAGAAAAGGAAAATTAATGTGCAGTGGCATATGAGCGGCTTTCTTTGGCAGTCACTGTAATTGCTGTCTCGTTAGACACAATGCGTCTTATTATTAAGACTCAAGTGAGTAAAGTAAAAAAAAAAAAAAAGAAAAGAAAGAAAGAAAGAAAAAAGAAAAAAAAAACAAAACACGCACACGCTGTACATCCCTACTTTCAGCAGCTCGCAGTTCTGGATGTTTTCCCTCGGAATATTTCAACAGTGCCACCATGGGAACCGTGGAGAACGCTGCGGTTTGCATACCGAAGAAGACGTAGGCATTACCGTATACGCAGCTCTCGGTGACGGAGGAATGATTAAGCTAATAGTTTATCCGCTCTATCAAAAGTTCACCGTTCTGACATTTCGACACAAAGGATTTGCTAAAGGGTCGTGAACCGGAAGCTGTGCATGATTCAATTGGATCCACTGAAGAAAGTGCGAGGGGATCATTCTCGGGTAAACACGGTATTTAGACGACGAATGAGAGAGCGGAGCTAAAAATGCTTCATTGGAGTCCAGAGCAAGCGTGTGCTTGCAACCTGAATTATCTCATCACCTTCCTTTGTTGGCGTGATGAAAATTACAGCGTCCACTGCGCTCTGAGCGAAGGCTCTCTATGAATGTGGTCGAGATGATTGTACAGGATCCGGATTCCTGCGCGGTCGCATTAATGGCCATTTTTTGAAGAAAAAAAAAAAAGCAAAACAAAAAAAAACGCTCTTTTCAGAACAATGATTTTTTTATTAGCACTGGAGTGTAAGAATAACAAAGTTAATCTGCATGTACTGTGCTTGTGTGTGTGTGTGTGTGTGTGTGTGTGAATAAACGGATGAGAATCGGTGAACGGATGAACGGGTGAAAAGGTTTTGGAGGGAAACTGGATTAGCTTGGTGCAGAGAATTATTTTATTGCAGATGAGGCTAAGGCAACACCACGACGCAATGTCAAGTCTGAAATTTTCTTCAGTGTTATCTCACATGAAACAGATGGAAAAAAAAAAGAAAAAAAAAAAAAAAGTGCACCTCCTGGACGTTTGGTTCTGCAGTGACTCGAACACACGCTTTGTATAGAATCCATCATAACCGGATCGTATTTTTTTTTTAGATCATAGCTATGTTGTTGACACTCAAATCGGTCACAGGTCTCAAGCGTGGATGGCAGCTCATCACTCGAAATGAAATCCCAACAAGACGCTGCCTGGAGAGGCATCTGCACGTCAAGATCTTGTCATCGCCCTACCGGAGTCTCAGATCACGCGACGTCTATCGGTGCATTCGACCGACTCCTGATCGCCTCATGTTGCTGACCTGCAGGTTTGTCCTTGAAAACATCACGAGGATCATTGGAATTTTGAGACTGGACTACTAATGGATTCCGAATGCAGCTGCGTGATGTTCCACGTTCTCCCACAAAACCCAGTGCTGTATTCCCTCTACTGGCTTCCTGTATCAGATTAAAAAAACACCACTTCCTACGAAGCCAAAAACCAACCCCGTCTACCTGAAGGCACTTATCAGACCCCGTTCTGCAGCATTCTCAATTTGAGCTACAAGAAGCTTGACTTCTCACCACCATCCCTCAAGATACAACGAAGACCGTTAGCGATGCGCAAACATCAACACATCGACGCTTTCAATAGGAGCTTTGATTCTCGCCTTCGGATCACCAAAGTCTGTCACCTCCAGGGCCAATCCACCAGTCTGGGAATGTCTTACTCCGATATACACGGACAATCACGGCCCACGGTTGCGGTGTCAGAACTTTCCGCACTTCCTGGTTGACGGTTTATATTGGATAATTGGATAATTATATTGGACAGCCTGCTTTCTTAGGCCTTGACCTATTTGTCCTAGCATGAGGATGTTTCTGATGGATGCACAAGGTTTGTTGACACCTGACCATCACACCTATATGTGGTTGCCACAATGTTTGAAGCACGCAACTGTATAGAATGCATAGTGGAGCATTACAGTTCCCCTTCACTGGAACTAAGAGGCCCAGACACTGTTCCAGCACGACGATGCCCCTGTACATAAAGCGAGCTCCATGAAGATAGGATATGACATGGTCGGAGTGGAAGAACTCGAGCGTCCTGCACAGCGCCTTGACCTCAACCCAACTGAACACCTTTGGAATGAACTGGAGCCTCCTCAGAATCTGAGCGACATCAGCGCCTGATCTCACCGTTCACGTTCTCTCGGCTGAACGAACGGACGCGAATCCCCACGACCGCGCTCCAAAGTCAAGTGCAAAGCCTTCGCTTCGCAGAAGACGAGCGTGGAGGGTATTCCAACGGCGGAAGGGGATGTTCAAAAAGCACATATGGGTGTGGCGGTCGGGTGTCCACAAACTTTTGGTCACACTGTGTACTTCTTTGCTAAATGCTGTAAATGTGAAATAATAATGCGCTTCTAATGAGCTTCTAACGTGGTCGAAACGAATGCGTTTATTTTTCTCTCTTTATTCTCATCTCATCATCACTTTTTTTTTTTTAAAGGTAGTTGCACACTAGGACTTTTAACGTATCGTGTCCAAGCGCAAATCACCACGGTCTGCCCCTGCCGAGAATATTGCAATGATGTAATAAATGATCTTTAAAATTGGGATGAAAACTACGTGGATGAAAAAAAAAATGCTTTTAAAATGTAAATACCGCAATGAGAGGTGAAGTCCTAACGCTTTGTCTAATGCCTTGTCTGTAAGAGCACAGTGCCGGATACGTCGTGTGTTCTTCCTGCCTCACACTCTTCCACTAAAATCCTGCTGGTGGATTTTAAGAAGCTTCGGCTACAGTCTGTCTGGGTCACAGAGACTCCTATCAGAGCACTGACCTCATTTTCCACTGCGCTTTTGCTGCTTCTTTCACGGGTAGTCCAATTCAAGGAACGGGCACGTACAAAAGTTTTAACATCCGGGATGGCTGAACTGTCACGGGGCGTATCGGCCGTTAAATACGACACGCCCTTCTCACATATGTGCCATTTAGCAGCAGGTTACATTACTGACGTCGCTTTACACTAGCACCTAAAATACCTAAAACGGATGATCATTTGTTTAGACTATGTACCATGCTTGGCTTAGTGGTTAGTACATTCGCCTCACACCTCCAGGGTCGGGGGTTCGATTCCCACCGTGGCCCTGTGTGTGTGGAGTTTGCATGTTCTCCCCGTGCTGCGGGGGTTTCCTCCGGGTACTCCGGTTTCCTCCCCCAGTCCAAAGACATGCATGGTAGGCTGATTGGCGTGTCCAAAGTGTCCATAGTGTATGAATGGGTGTGTGAGTGTGTGTGTGGTTGTGCCCTGCGATGGATTGGCACCCTGTCCAGGGTGTACCCCGCCTTGTGCCCGGTGCTCCCTGGTTAGACTCCAGGTTCCCCGTGACCCTGAAGAAAAAGGATAAGCGGTATAGAAGATGGATGGATGGATGTACCATGCTTTAGTGTAAAGTTCTCACTAGACTACCACATGCCGTACACCACCTACAGTAAAACCACTCAATAATACACACGTCAAAAAGATGTTCATATATAATTATTCATGAATTAATTGTCTCATTGATTAAAGAATAAATATGAAGGACTATTACTAGCAAAGTACTGTATATGAAATTGCAAAAAGGAAAACTGATAAAAAAAAAATAATAATAAAAAAAAAAGCATTCACTCAACCCTGTTAACTGACCGCATTCGCCATTATGAAACACTTTCCACGGTATATTCCACAAGTCGCTTCCTGTTCAACAGGAAGTTGCATCATTTGAATCTTTCTGAAGATCATAGGAAGAAAAAAAAATATGTCCTTTCTGCATTTTTTTCTTCTTCCCGTAATCATGTTGTTGTCGTATAAACACGGTACGGGAATTCAACACGGAAAGTTAATTATCGATTAAACAAAAAAAATGTAAGTAAATTAGAATATTAAGCACGTTTTGTATGTTTGCTAATTAATATATATATATATTTTTAAATAAACATTCAAACCGGTTACTAATTGTAGCAAAATTCGGCAAAAGAAAAAACAAACAAAAACAACCTTTGCTTAAAGAAAATAGATTTCAAAAATTAATGTTGGAAAGTGATTAAAAAAAAGAAAAAAAAAACTCTTTGCTTAAAGAAAATAGATTTCAAAAATTAATGTTGGAAAGTGATTAAAAAAAAGAAAAAAAAACTCTTTGCTTAAAGAAAATAGATTTCAAAAATTAATGTTGGAAAGTGATTAAAAAAAGAAAAAAAAAACTCTTTGCTTAAAGAAAATAGATTTCAAAAATTAATGTTGGAAAGTGATAAAAAAAAAAGAAAAAAAAAACCCTTTGCTTAAAGAAAATAGATTTCAAAAATTAATGTTGGAAAGTGATTAAAAAAAACAAACAAACAAAAAAAAAGGAGTTTAATGTTTAAAAGTTACAAAGGCTAAATGGCACCGATACACCATGGACTCGCCATCTGTGTTATTTAAATCAACAGCAACAACAAAATAATAATACAAATAAATTAATCATTAAATACCACTGCACTATTTTTGTCTCCTTATTTTCATTTTCTTTCTCTGAGCAGATTGCAGGGATACGCGTTTGGCACTTCTGAGCCAAACGACACATGACGAGAAAAGAGAGAAGAAAAAAAAAAAAAAAGAAGAGTGGCGTTCTGTGAAAGCAGCCGTCTCTCAGGTCAAGAGAGAAATGCCACCGTGAGACAGCGACGGCACTTCGGTCTGATAACCTCACACTCCGGATTGGTGATTAAAGTAAAACAAAGTGGAGGTTTTCTGAACCGGAGGTGGTGGTGCAGCTGCTCTCCTCCCATTAAGAGTCGCTCCTTATTGTCAGGTTTCAGCGCTAACCGCGGTGTCATTAAGTCTGTGGACGTAGAGAAAACAGACGCTGGTGGCACTAATCCTGCTGCTAACCTGTCCGGGTGAATAATAAATTGGCCTGCGAGATAAATGTTAAACAGGGTACGAGCGGAAATCAGTGCGCTCCAGGAGAGGATCAGAAGATGATGAGATTTCACTTCTCCTCATTATCTAGCAGAAAACTTCTTTCCGTGTGCTGCGAGCGTGTTTCGCAGAGGGAGGATGATTCTCCGGGGAGCACGCCTCCAATCTGTTTGAACTGTGCGCGATATATTTCAGCCGTTTTAATCGAGTCCTTCATACTTACTTAGCCTTATATGGACTAGGAGTGTAAACCTCAGGCTTCTACACGAGACGATGGCAACGAGTTGATATCTGACAAGGACGCTGAAGCTGCTACGATGCGATACGGTACGATTTCGCAGCCTCTGATCAAAATGGGACCGACTTTGTTTCAGAATCTGTAGTAGGCCTTGATAATATCGACCGATAATCATTTATTTATGACTGTTGCATCAATTCGTTGCTTTTCAAATCACAAATTTTAAATTGATGCGTCAGTCCAAAACCTGCGATTATAAACCCCGCCCCCAAACAAGTCCAGAATCAGTCCTGGGTGCCGACTCGAGCATTCAGACCAAGTCTAAAAAAGCCCTAAATCAAAGCCAACGTGGCAAAGCAACGTTAGTACAGAATTAAAGAAGTTCATCAGAAGTTTTCAAAACAATCCCACACATGTAAGGGCGAGGGCGTTGAAAATGACCCAATCACAGCAGTGGGCGCTTACTTCCAAGTCTTGAATGCGGCACGCCTATAAAAACGGAGTGTTTCAAAGAGAGGGTTGAAAACAGGATAGAAAATTGCCTATTAATTCTAAATTATGTAAAAATCTTGCTAACGTTATAAGTGGACCTCAGAGAACGTTATAAAATTTTGACCCCTTTAAAGGACGAAAAAAAAAAAAAAAAGACTGGAGCAGAAGACCGAAGCTCTAAAGGATGCAGACTGAGGCAGCGTTATGAAATCTGAGGACCAGAGCTGCTTCGATCAGGGACGCACTGTTTAAATGGCAGCCAGGGAATACACAGCTATCATCAGAAACACAGACACTGCGGAGGTGTGCTCACGTCAGCATATTACAGTCTAACGGCCTGCGTTTTGCAACTACGCACAAACAGCGCTGACAGTGACTTGATCCGATGTGACTTGGAGCTGTGGTCATGCTGGGAAATGTACTACTCTGGGTTTGATTAGCGCTGCCGGTTCTGCCAAAGCCATTTAAGTGGACAGGTCACACACATTTAAGAAGAATCGACTTTTCAATCAGTATAAACAAATGAATTATTTGATCGTCGCAAGTCTGCTATAAGATTAATCAGGACACCGTTGGGTTTCTGTGTGTAGAGCATCATGACTCTACGCATGAGCATGTCGATGGGAAACAGGAGGGGTGGGAGCCCCCTGCTGGGCAAGCCATTCAAACCTCTCCACAATAACACCGGTATAGAGATAAAAACAGACAGCAGTAAAAACTCAAATGTCTTTGATAGTAAACCACTGTATACAACTGCCACAATAAAATTATAACATTTAAAGCTAGTAGGCTAAGTAAAAATAAAAGGACGTACTAAAGAAAAAATTCTTAAAGTCCTGAGTGTCTACTTTCATATTAGCCTTTAACCACTACTGCGACGTGTGTGACGTCACAAATAAATTCAATGCAAGATTTGCCGAGGTTTTTCTAGAGGGCTTGTTATAAATTTGATATCAAACACTGTATATTTGTCAAAATCCTATCCTTTCACTGTAAAACATTTAGGTTGAGGTGTTTTAACCCTTGGTAGTAAGAAATATTATAAGCGCCACATTAAATACAGAGCAGCAGAATAGGCGTGAACATCAGGTCAGGGCACTCGGGGCACTTTTTTTTCTTTTTTTTTTTTCTTTTTCACAAAAGAAGACATGTTCATGTGTAATGAGTGACAAATTATTCCCATAGTTCCCTTTATGTATCACCACACACTGTTCTAAAACAATGGAATTGTGTTAACTGACTCATGTGTACTTCCTCAAAGAAGAAATATAAAAAAATATAACATAATATGTGCGTTCTCATGCCGTGGTGACAGACAAGAAAAGGTTGAACGTCCTGCGGTGTTTTGTACGACAGGACCAGGCTTGTGTGTTATTGATTCTTTTTCTTGCTCGCGGTTTTTTAAAATGGTAAATAAATGATTTCGTCGTCTAGAATCGATAGCCTGCTCAATCACATGGTCAATATTTTCTCTGTTCTGCTCTCAAAGTTCGACCGTGTCTGCAGTGACCGGTAAAGGTAAAGAGAAAACAGCTTATAATCCTTTTTCTAACTATCATCACCATTAACGTTGTTTATAATTAAAGCTGCGAGCAGTATTTCCGGGGTCCGAGCACCCAGACACATTCAGCGATGTGCTACAATCGTTGCATTAGGAATCACAGGAAAGCAGAGCCATACGTATAAGCGAGCAAAGGGATTCAAGAACGGTTTGTAGTTTGCAAATGGCAGTTAGACGTAAGCATTTTTAGCATGTTATTGTGACTTTTGACCAGTAGGTGGCACTGGCACAAAATTCACGGTCTAGGAAATGCCTACCAAGTTTTGTGTCAGTACGCGAAATCGTTGCTGAGATACAGCCTGACTTCCTGTTTTGCGGTCTCGCTGTCAGATTCGTTAGCCCATCACAGACAAACCATTTGGAGTATTCAAAATTCTTTTGGTAATATTTGTGAGACTTACTCTGAAGATGACGTGTGCCAAATTTGGTGAGGATTAGACGAAATGTGTAGGAGGAATAGCGAAAAAAAACAAAACAGTTTTTGGCAAAATCCAAGATGGCGGAAAATCTAATTAGGCAGAAATTGTGATCATAGGGTGCGTTGAACTCGTCTCGACCCAGGGAATTCCCTGGGCTTTTAAATGTTGCCCACCCACACGGTTCAAAAGTTATGACCATAAACATACTTCCAAATGATGTCCAAATTTGACCCAAAGGTGGCGCTAGAGCGTTTGCAGCACTTGGTCCAAATTTGGTCAGAACGTTCCTTAGACCCTCCCCAACCAGTGTACCAAATTCCACAACTTTTCACCAGACAGTTCTATGGGCTGCCATAGACACCCCAGCCAGTAGAAGAAGAAGACGCAGAAGAAGAAACGCCACCGCACAACACTGTATAAAGACCGTGCGATCGTTATGTAACACAAGCCTAACACAAGGTTTTTTAATTACCAGACTTGCAGGAAAATACCAGTCGTCCACTTGTATTATTATGCTCATCTGGCATCTGAGAAATTAATTAAAAATCCAATCAGCAAGACCTTTAAGTAGCACAATCAGTCCACAACACATTTCACTGTGGGTGGCTGATCTGAAAGGAGCAGCCGATCTACGTCGGAAAGGTTTAAAGACACATCATCGGCGACCTAGCCTGCACACACACACGCACACACACGAGTAACCTTGCTGAACACAACTGCGCAAAACAGCAGAGAAAAGGCTGTGTCTGGTTAAAGAACACAGCACTTAGAACAAACTCACAGAGAGGCAATGGAGAACATGAGAAGGAAGCATGCAGACATGTCTTCGGACTGGGGGAGGAAACCGGAGTAACCGGAGGAAACCCTCGCAGCGTGGGGAGAACATGCAAAGGAACATGAGAAGGAAGCATGCAGACATGTCTTTGGACTGGGGGAGGAAACCGCAATACCCGGAGGAAACCCCCACAGCGTGGGGAGAACATGCAAACTCCGCAGTTTCCTCCGGGTACTCCGGTTTCCTCCCCCAGTCCAAAGACATGCATTGGAATTGGATCGTTGTTACAAAATAATAAAAATTCCATAAACTGCGCATTCAATTAGAATCAGGAAGCAAAGCTTCTTTTACACTAAAAGTCGACGTTGCACACACGGGCCACTAGAGTTCTTTATGTCTTTGTTTTGGCACACACACTCGAGCTATGATTTGTCATGTAGGACTGGAACAAATGAGCTCATGTCTCTGGAGTGTTCCATTCATTACTCAGTGTGCAGAAAGTCCAGTCATGCTTCTAGTGATGTGTGTGTTCCCTACTAACTATAACTTACACACCGGCTACTCTGACACACCGAAGCAGCACACGAGCCTAACGCAACACGTCACACGCGCTGCCGCTAACCGTGACGTACAGGACGGCATGCAGCTACAGCACACCGAATATCATATGCACCGCATGCATGCAAACTGAAAAAGCATGGTCAGGACTTCCACGAGTTTCTCATTCGCAGATCACGTTTTTCACCCGAGCTGCAGCTGTTTCTTCCTTACAGATCACAACAATACACGAGCATCGCATGCACTGAATATTTATTTCCCACTACAATATCCAGCCCTGTTTACTCGCTCACGTCTTTCCTACCGATCTAAACACAGATACAGTATCACTTCACTCCCCGTTCCTACTGAAGCACGAGCCAGTGGAATAGAATTTGTTACGCAGCCATCCGAAGCGCAATAATGGACTCGATTTCCTTTTCCGCTCGCTATTTTAATCCAACGTTGAATTAAATGATAATATCTTTGCTAAATATAGGTGTGGAACAATTATTGTCACCCCTATGAATTCATATAAGGAAATATATATTTGAAGTATATTCCCATTGATATTTAACATTTTTTCAGTGCACCTGGGTGACTAGGAACAGGAAATTGTTCGACCATGACTTCCTGTTTCACAGGGGTATAAATATGAGGTAACACACAGGTCAAATTCCCTTATTCATTCATAACGATGGGTAAGAGCGAGGAATGTAGCTGTGATGTGCGGCAAAAGGTTGTTGAGCTTCACACAATGGGACGTGTCGATAAGAAAATAGCACAAGCGTTGAAAATGCCCATTTCCACCATCAGGGCAATAATTAAGAATTCCCAGTCGACTGGAAATGTTATGAATCGACCTGGAATTGGACGCGTGTCTATATCGTCTCAACGCACTGTGAAGAGGACGGTTCGAGTGGACGAAAAATCTCCAAGGATCACGGCTGGAGAACTGCAGAAGTTAGTTAACGTCTTGGGGTCAGAAAGTCTCCAAAACTACAATCTGAAGTCACCTCCATCACCACGAGCTGTTTGGAAAGGTTTCAAGATTCTGTATGGAGGAACGGTCTCAGATCCCTCGCCATGTATTCTCCAACCTCATCAGGCGTTATAGGAGAAGACTCAGAGCTGTTATCTTGACAAAGAGATGTAGCACACCGTATTGACTAAAAAGGTGCCAATAATTGTTGCACACCTATATTTCACAAAGAAATATTTTTTTTTTTGATAAACCTTTTTTTTTAAACATCCATGAGAGCGGAGTATTTTTGTGCAAAATATCAAAAGGTTAAACAATGAAGACAATATTTCTCAGCTTCCTTTGCTCATATTTACCAAGGGTGCCAATAGTAGTGGAGGGCACTGTATAACATCCATCCATCCATCCATCTTCTATACCGCTTATCCTTTTCAGGGTCACGGGGAAACCTGGAGCCTATCCCAGGGAGCATCGGGCACAAGGCGGGGTACACCCTGGACAGGGGGCACAATCACACACACACTCACACACCCATTCATACACTACGGACACTTTAGACACGCCAATCATCCTACCATGCATGTCTTTGGACTGGGGCAGGAAACCCCCGCAGCACGGGGAGAACACGCACACACGGGGCCACGGCGGGAATCGAACCCCCGACCCTGGAGGTGTGAGGTGAACGTGCGCCCCCACTGTATAAGAAATATTTATAAATAAAGGCTATACAGGATAAAGTGGTAACCAAAGATGAATGAATAGAAGATGTATTAAAGGAATGTAGGTGGTGTGGGTGTTGTGTAAGCAAGTCAGAAGTGCCTTAGCGGTTAGCACGCTTGCCTCGCGCCTCCAGGGCCGGGGGTTCGATTTTTTTTTCAAGACGGATAAAAACGTGAACGTTCCACGATATTAAACGGAAACACGTTGGGACATGCGGTTATAGGAAAATAATCGACGTCGACGTCGTCGACGCTTTTCTATACCAGCACACCACGGAGTGTTTCATTCCTTATAACTTGTGACGGAAATAGAAACTATATTTAGCAGAAGATTTCACCATGTGAAGGGTCTCCCCAGGTCCAGCGCTTAGCCTCCTTATGTTAGGAGTTCACCCGCTTAATCTTCTCACCCGTCTGAAAGCATATTTCCTTCTCCGCTCATTTATTTGAGTTTTTCCTTCACGTTATAAACAAAATATACACTGCTCTGCTGTAGTTCATTCAGAGATCTGTGGCAGCATTTCACTCTTATCATCATCATCATCATCATGCTACAGATTTAAGCCCACACCGAGCTAACTAAACCATGTGAACACGGGTTCATGGTCAAACCTAAACATTAGCCACAGCTCATTGTTAGCTTTTTATTTTTATTTTTATTTACGTTTAAAGCTGCAGCTATAAAGAACCACCCAACTCCTCCTAAAACCCCTCGTCCGAGTCCAGCTGTTTTACATAACAGTCTTTTCAGTATACACAGTATATCGCTGTGTTCATTTGTAGGATGTAGTCGTATTATAAAAGGGTTGTGTATTAGTCCCATCGCTCCACAATACAATAAACAACAATAAACACAATCATTTAATAATGATAATAGAACAAATGAAATCTGTTTTTTTTTTTTTTTACTGTACGGATATGTGCGAGGCATTCGACGCCAAATAGACCCCTCCGTCCAGATGTTATCTCAGTGATACAACACAGAGTACCGATAAGAGTACCGTTAAAGTACCGGATCGATAAGCAGCAACGATAAGAGTAGTAATACTGTTAAAACCTTAACGTTACCCGTCTCTAGTCCAGACTAGAAAAAAAACACCCCCGCTGTGTGATCCGACATAGATTCGTGCGTCGTACTGCCGGGCTGAAACTCTTTTCTTTACCATGGTGATATTAGCAGCTGGACCGAATGGAGCTGCTGCTGTTTATAATTATCAGCTCGTTACACAATCAGAAGTGTTCAGGGCAGGTCACGATACATCTGGAGACGGACAGAGTTGCGAACAGATGGCGGAAACAAACAACCTCGGTATTCAAAAGTTGCATGAGATTTATTACTGGGCATCTGTTTACCTCAACAAAAAAAAAAAAAGAAGAAAAAAAAAAAAGGTAAGTGCACCATGGCCGTGTTAAATGGGAGTAAACTGAATATATGTATTTTCTTGATATATTCAATTTGGGAGTTCCTCTCAGGGCTGCAAACGTAGCAGAAAATGTATTCTCCCTGCTCGATTTCTGCTGACAATACAGAGTGAAACAAGCCCTCGATGACATATCACCACACAGTGGCTTCAACCTCGGCCTCGTCGATGGAGCAAAGCCCTCAAGTTCAGTCATTACTTTTGAGTAACATCCATCATGGCTGCTTTCACACTCCTACATGACGGCGGCTTTCTCTCTGCTGAGATGTCACTCGATTCCTCTCGAGCCGTAATGGCTTTGTATTGAGCAGCAGCACAAATTGCTCTAAATGGGGGATCATTCCTAGCTTTGCTTCTGCATGGCTAAATAGTGATGAATTTGACTGGGGAACAAGGAGACTTGGTAAATCATCGGGGCTGTTTGTTTGGAACGAGGACGTTCTTCTGTCACCCCTTTTTTGGCTCTGAGGATGGACGCAATCGATAAGATAATTGTAATGGCTTTTCCTCCTAGCCAGCTGGTCTTGGTGATAACCTGCCCTGAAGTTGAAATTGTAGAGAATCCTATTGGGGAGGGGGTCGTCTTTAAAAATCACCAGCTGGGGGACTACTGAGAAACGCCAAACGATGACTGTGGGTACAACATCTTATCGTCTATTATCAGGAAGGACTGCTCTAATAAAAAAAAATGTAGCAGTGATTTCAGTTACAATTACCAGACAGAAACGGTGACCCTAGCTTCTGTCATTCTAAGGAAGTACTATTCACCTGAAACGTCGCGTGGCATCACGATCGATTAGGATGATCAATAAGCACACGAATGTGTGGTGCTGAATATTCATAACCGCTGACCATCTCAAACACCAAACCTGCTGTTCTCCTGAACACATCACGAACGCGCAGCATGAGTCCCAGCGTGCTGTCTCTGGGACTTGTAGGCCCAGCGTGTTGTCTCATACCGTAGCTAGCGGAAATGAAGTAGCGCTGCAGCGATGACAATGCTGGCGTCGCGCTAATAGCTGATTAATTGCTGCAGCGTTTTTTTTTTTTTTTTTTTTTCCTTTAAGAGAATATCTGCTGATTTTCATTTTACTGTTTCAAAGAAGACACAAACCGCAATGGCGTTATCACGCTATGACCAAAAGTATTCGGACACCTGACCCTCGCACTCGTGTGTTTGTTCCACGTCCCACTCCGAAACCATCGGCAGTACTATCAAGTTGGCCCCCACTTTGCCGCTATAACAGTCAGGTGTCCACATACTTTTGGCCATATACCGTACAGTACATGCTCATTATAATAGAGCTCAATATCTATATATTATTATTATTTAACACGGTAAATGACATGCAAGAGGATAAATACACTCAAAAAGTGTGTGAGTGATTTACTAAGAATAAACGTCTGAATTATATCACGTGCAAACATGGGGGGGCGGGGGGGTGGACACGTTTGTTTGTCTTTTCACGTTTAAATTTTGAATTTTTTTTTAAATGCTTTAAAACTCTTGATAAATCATCTTCATAAATATTCGTGTAAGCTCATCTTCACCTGCAGAAGCAGACTTGTGCAAATATAATACGTGCTTTTCGGTTCTACTAAACCGCACACGCAAAATCGCTTTGCACCTTTTAAAACGAAAGTGAGAACGACCTAAACGGGTTCTAAATTGCACGTTCGCTAAGGCAAAAGCAAAGCTGGACGGTGCGCTGTCGATTTCGCTCGGCCGGAACGCGCGGGTCTCTTGCTAGTAATTCAACTTGCGCTACTTTTTATGGGTGTTATCAAGCTTGCACACGGTCCTGAGTGTAAATCACAAACTGGAACCGGATTTTTCCTGACTCAGCGTTTCATTGCTCGGGACCTTCTGCTTAGGCGAAGTGTTTTTGCGGTATTTATTCAAAACCTCGCCATAGGCACGAGAGACGTTTAGCGGCTTGAGGCCTAGATGAAGGGATAAACTGACCGACGTCATCAAACCTCTTGTATCGGAAGAGTAAAACGATAGTATTATCGGTTTAATCAAATAATGAACGGCCTTGATCAAAGAGTATAAAGAGAATACCTTTATATACCTTGATTCGTCATGTAAACGCGAGTATTTCATTCCGGGAGTGATAATGCGCTCCATCCAGGACATTTTTACCTTCCTATTTAAATCACACTACTAGGTTCCACCAGAATGGCTTTGGATGGTCAGGAATTTGACTGCAAATTCCTGATCGACGCGAAATATCCGGAAATCTCAAATAACCTCCTGAAGAGAATCGGCTGAATGAAGACCAATGTCACGCTTTCCTGCACTTACCTGCTCTGAGCTCCACCGGCTCGCTGTCCTTGACTGACTCAACACCATGACGATTAGAGCTCTGGAGGTATGCGATGCCATCAGTACGACTTCACAGCAATCGGATTCAGCCTTTTGGTAACGACGACTAACTAGAACAGACAGAATTTTTTTCTTTTTTTTTTAAAAGACATGAGCTATTACGAGAAGATTTGCCGATCGCTAACTTTTTTTTTTTTTTTTTGCTCCTGCCTCGAGATGATATTATGGTTAGTGAGACGTGTTAAAGCAACGGAAGCGCGCTGTAACTCTGCGGCAATGTAGCATTGTAAAACTGGAGTCGGAGCACTCAGGGTTTTACACACTACCTAGCCTGGGACAAGTCAAATCAACTGTGTGGGAACTCTGCGGTCCTACACTTACCTAAGACTGAGAAGAGTGGACAAATCGTAAATTCATTAGCTAGCTCTCTGAGCATGTGGAAGATTCAGGGTTGTTGCACGGCCACATGTTTCGATAGCCTGGATCTCACTAGATTTAAAAAAAAAAAGAAAAGAAAAACTGGTAGCTAACATAATGTAAGAACGGATGACTGGTTAACTATTTAACTGTGTTAATATAGACTAAGGAAAACAAAAGCGTATATGAAATCCTGGGAAGAGGATGACTGTGTAGCCATAGTCCTTATTCTCTCCTGATAAAGTTACTGGCCAATTTCAACTATGAAATGTGGTGCTGAAAACGAATACAGTATGTTAAGTGTGAAGTGATGTAGCTGTGTGCTGCACTTCATGTTTCCTCTGTTTTGTTTCCCCAATTCAAAACATTTACATGACTACGTTTACATGCACAGCTGTAATCTAATGATTGAGCTTATTCTGAATAAGACGTATAATATTGTGATTAAGGTGTTTACATGAGTCGCTTTTAGAGTATTCCTTTCATGTGATAGAACGTAGATGGATTAACGGCACACGTCATTACGTCCCCACGCCACGCCGTCCGACGTTCCCTCCGGAATTTCACGTATCGACGTACAGTCGGTCTTCGTTATGGGACCGTATACAGTTTCGGGTGTTTTTATTTGTAATTTTTATGAGCGCTTCAAGTGCGGTTAATTATTTGTCGTGCTGTACGTGCAAATAGACGACTGCTTGAAGCCGTGGGCTGCGTCCCAAACCGCGTACTTACCTTCTATATAGTATATAGAGATGCATGTATTTCTCCTACTATACAGCATGTAAGTACGCGGTTTGGGACGCAGCCGTGCTCTCTTGTTTGCCGTCAGACGGTTGAGCGCTGCCGTGTGTGTACGTGTCCTGTTGCACAATGCGGTGAAAACTCCCACACGACGTTAATAGTGTGATTAAGGTGTGTACATGTCTGTAACGCACGTCGATAATGCGACTGAAACAGGAATACTCCGCACGTCTTAATTCCATTTGTGTTTACTCCGAGTATGAGTTTAGTCGGATTAAGGTCATCAATAATCTCAGTTTACATGCTAGTTTCGTAATCAGAGTATCGTCTTAATCGGGTAAATATTGGATCATTGTACTGATGGTCTCTCATCCGTGGATGCTAATTGAAACGTGTGGTAAAACCTTTCTATCGTCAGCCAGAGCGCACGGCGGCCGATGTGTGCAGTGTAGCAGGCGGTGGGATTGGGAACGAGTAGTGACCTGTTGTATAGTTACAACGCTGATGTGCGTCATGTTACGTTTACACCACTGTGGATTCGCAAAAGTCTGTAGGGGTGATTTTCTTTCTCTGATTGTTAAACCTATTTGCTCTCATCATCATCATCATCATCATCGTGTGGGTTTAGATGACTGATGAACTAATGGATGAACTCTCTGCAGGCCTGTCACTTCAGGACTTATAGCCCAGATGTAGAATAAAGTCACATACAGCTCATGACAGCACATGGCACTCTACAGAGGCACACACCCACATAAACACACACCCAGACACACACCCACACACACACCCACACAAACACACACACACACACACACACAGACACACACACCTTCACCATTTATTTGGCCGAGGCCTCAGCTCACAAGGGGGGGGGGGGGGTAGAGAGAGAGGGAGAGAGCGAGAGGGAGGGAGAGAGAGAGATGGGGAAGAGAGGGAGAGAGGGAGAGAGAGAGAGAGAGAACGAGGGAGAGAGCGAGAGGGAGGGAGAGAGAGAGATGGGGAAGAGAGAGAGAGAGGGAGAGAGAGAGAGAGAGAGGGAGGGAGAGAGCGAGAGGGAGGGAGAGAGAGAGAGAGTGAGAGAGGGAGAGAGAGATAGGGAGGGAGAGAGAGAGAGAGAGAGTGAGGGAGAGAGAGGGAGGGAGAGAGAGAGACAGAGAGAGAGGGAGAGAGAGAGAGGGAGAGAGAGGGTGAGGGAGAGAGAGAGAGAGGGAGGGAGAGAGGGAGGGAGAGAGAGAGGGAGGGAGAGAGAGAGAGAGAGAGTGAGGGAGAGAGAGGGAGGGAGAGAGAGAGACAGAGAGAGAGGGAGAGAGAGGGGGAGGGAGAGAGAGAGAGAGGGAGGGAGAGAGGGAGAGAGGGAGGGAGAGAGAGAGGGAGGGAGAGAGAGAGAGGGAGGGAGAGAGAGAGGGAGAGAGAGAGGGGGAGGGAGAGAGAGAGAGAGAGAGTGAGGGAGAGAGAGGGAGGGAGAGAGAGACAGAGAGAGAGGGAGAGAGAGGGGGAGGGAGAGAGAGAGAGAGAGAGAGGGGGAGGGAGAGAGAGAGATATGAGAAATACAGAGTGTAGAAAATATACACATCAAGATCAAACACCGTTTCTTGTGACGGGAAAGATGGCTGTGTTTAATAATGAGCCTGCAAAGTCACCAGACATACACGCATCCAGATCCATTCTTCTGTGCACACAGTTCCCTAGTTTAAAAAATGAAGAATTCAGATTAGTGTTAGTAGGAAAAAAAAACACAATAACAGGCCCTGGGCCTCATCGATCAAACCGCATACAAATTCAATTGTTCGGGACTCGTCCGCAAGTATATTTACACAAACAAACGCACGCTCGTGCTCCTGAGTTTCTGTAGAAGGAGACTAATGTGAACTGTGAATAATTGTATTCAAATCTTACAACCGTGGATGAGTTACTGAGATTCTACATACGGATTACGCTGTCAAGTAAAGAAACCAATCCAAACCAAGACTAGCCATCCATTTAGGACAAAAGTATAATAAAGCCTTATAAAAGGAGGAAGGGCTAGTGTGTGTCCATGGTAGCTGAAGTGCTGCGATGTCTGAGCTACGTTACTGGAAGTTTTAACACACGACACACTGCCCGGTCGCCATTTCGACACTTTCTGTGAGCTTTTACGGAGTTTTGTAGATGCCGCTAGATGTAACTCAGCTGTGCCACGGAGGAGTTTGTTATTTCATGGGAGATTAATGAACATACGGAAGTCTGGAGGGAAATTACAGTTCACTTTGGCGTTGGTAAACATTTACACACAACTCTACGAAGAGATGGATAAACGAGGCCCGTTATTAGTAGAACTAGGACATGCCTTGGTAGAACTACGCAGGAGCTGTCAAGGTTGAGAGAGGCATCTGATTCAGTGCTGCTCAGCCTCGCGTGGTCCTCATGCGTATCCACGGAGGCAGATGGGCTGAACCGGGCAAGCGTGAGCACTTTAGCCTCGTTCTCTAATTAAGCTTTTATTAGCCAAGAAAGCTTCAGAATAGCCGTTTCCACCAGTGACTCTCCACAGGGCACAGAGGTGGGCAGATTGGGCCATAAGCGCTTTGGAGAGTTAGCATACCATCTGCGTATATAAGGATGAGTGTGTGAGGGGTTTCTTTCCAGAGCAACAAAAAGCCATATGGTCAAGTGAATTAAAAAAGAAAAAAAGAACAAAAAAAAAAAAAAAAGACATCTGATGTCTAAAGTAGTAAGAGCGGAGAAAGTTATATTTGATATTCCTCTCAACCTCGGCATGTCACTGAAACTAGAAGAGCTTCTGCAAGCACTTCTGATGCACTTCTGAGATTTACTGCCAGCACTTTCCAAATTCTTTCTTTTTAATTTCCTCTCTATGAAATGTAAGTGTCGCCGTTTCCTCGGTTGCTCTGACACACACAAAACCCGTCCAGATGAAAACATGTGATATGTCGTGTATCCGTGCGTGTCGGATGGACAGTCCCGATACCGCCGAGTCTTGGTGCGCCGAACAGAGACTCTTCCCAGAATTCAACTGGAAAGCCAGGCGCTTATGCCTATTGACAGCGTTTCTGAGGCCAGGCAATGACAGGATTCGATTTTACTTTAACCTCCGATGCCACAGGGGAGCTGAAGCGCTAAACAGTCCATCACTGTCTCTTTTACACACTCCAATCAATCCCATCTTGGGCCTCTCAGAGAGCTTCTGGCCTTAGCCACCCCCTTCGCAGGAAGCCTTGCAGAGACAGCAGAACAGCCAAGGACATCTTCAGAGGGCTTATCTGGTTTAGTGCACTAACCGTCTGAAGACAGCACTCACGTCAACCTCGGTCCCCAGACCACCAAACACGCTAAACCTCAATTATCGTCCTCCAGCAGGTGAATCATTTATACACAGTCACTGGGATAAAAACGACATCCTGTAGTGAACCCTTAAAAGAATACAGGTTTGGCTTCCTTCTAGCCCGCAAAACTGCATCTAATCGTGTAGTAATGATACGTAATCCAATCAAAATACTTCAATAAATACTGTGAAATAAATTTAGCCGGGTATCCATCTGGCCGTCCATTTTCCACACCGCTTGTCCTACACCGGGGTGCGGGGAGCCTGGAGCCTATCCCAGAGGACTCGGGGGACAAGGCAGGGAACAACCTGGACTGGGTGCCCATCACAGGGCACGCTCGCACACACCTTCACACACTACGGGCGATCTGCAAATGCCAATCAGACTACAACGCATGTGTTTGGACTGGGAGAGGAAAACCACAGTACCCGGAGGAAACCCCTGAAGCACGGAGGGAACATGCAAACCCCTTGCCTAGAACAAGAACAATTTGACGTCTCTACTTTGAGACGTCGTAAACATATTTCCCTAATATGATGCAGAATTGTTGGTATTAACGTCCTTACCGTGCTTATGCTTACTGCACAGATCACGTTAGGGAAATGCAGAGCCGAGGCTGTGAAACAGTCTGAGTCGGTCTGTCTAATCACGTTTTAATTGCTAGCTTGATATCTAAGTGTGATTTCCTCATGCGGAGAATGTTACGCTTAGATCAGGCTGTTGGTTACATGCCACGGCGAAATGGACACCAGCCTAACGGGTCCGGTTTGTTCTCCGAGTGGAGCGAGAGAAAAGCGTTTACTCTATCGTCGTGAGTCCAGTTCAGAGCGTTTCGAAAACGCTCTCCCAAGCGAGAGATTCGAAAACGCCGTTTTTCATGCAGCAGCATGGACTGATAAAACGGAGATGTTCAAAAACGATGGCGTGTTTTTAGTCACGTGATGCACTCGCGTGACCCATTCGACTCAACGAAATTAGCCGAGCTGTCTGGGTGGGAGGGCCGACGTTACGCTCTCCCCTGTGAATCACAGCGACGCTAGGATTGGGGCGATATGACAATATAATATCGATTCCGTGATAAATTATATCGATATCGTGATATCTTCTGATTCGAATTTAACAAAAAAAAAATTCTCCATTTCAGTGTTAAATATTATAATAAAATGAATGAATAAGTTTTTTAAAACATGAAAAATAAATAAATAAAAGGAATAATTTTGAACTGTTTTTTTTTTTTTAAATGAAACACTACAGTATTACAGGCAGGTTTGTGAGCAAACCCATATATCATAATACACATCATGTTTTACTAAACACGTCATATCGGCCACCCCTGCTATCCGACGGTGTCGTGTATGCGGAAGAGGACGGACAGCGCTCCATGGATTGTTCGAAAATGGGGTGAAAAACAAAAGAATCCACAATGCACTGACACTATGGCGTCACAAGCTGTTACGTATGAACGGGGGTCAAGCCGAGAGCGATGATGAGGCTCCTGTTTGACTGACATTTACATCAGGGGATGAAACTCGACACGATGATGTGGATAATGATGCAGATATCCAAGCGATTACTATGTGCTATGGTTTAAATCGTTGCCGCTAATGTTTTTTCCATAAACGGAAAATGCAGCGGTAGACGCGGCTTGCCTGCTAATGCCTGTTAACTTATAATATTCGACCGTGTTAAGGTAATTGAGCTCGTATAGACCCAACATCTTTATAATCAATTTGAATAATCTACGGTCGCCTTTTATTATAAATGAAATAAAGGATATTATTGAGCGTGGAATGGGCGGGATTTATTCGGCTGTCGGCTATGAATAAAGGTAGATATAAAGTTAGACATACTCTTCATGGCCATACGTTAGTTTTCACTAGAGATGCAGCAATGTATCGGCCGATAAAGGCAATTTTTCCCGTTATCGGCCCTATCGTTTAGAAACATCAGATGATCAGGGCCGATTACATCCTGTCGATCAAAAGAGGCGGAAAAACACGTCGATTACGTGCGGTGTGTAAAGATGACGTCTCTTGTGTGGAATGACGACATAACTGCAGTCTGTAATCTCTATAATCTCTGTAATTTCTGCACTGGTAAAATTTTACACCGGACGCTGCAGCAGTGAAGCGGGAGTTTTGGCGTCGAGTCGGATTTATTTTTGCCGAGCTGCTCGAGCTGAATTAAAGGGCCAGTACGCCGCTGAAATATTTAAATAGTATTAGAATAGTATATTTCATATCCAGTTAATGTTAATGTAGAAAAAAGTCGATATTATATATGACCAGTTTGATGTTCAGTGATGAAGTAGAAATGCTCGTGTTTGTGGAGAGTGAATGTGAGACTAACAGGAGGGTTTTTTTTTTACAATTCAGTCAATGTTAATATGAATGAATAACATTCAATAAGTTAATAACCTTGCTTTAATCTTCAGAATTGAGTTGATGTGTTCATGTTAATTAGAGTAATGTGTTTTCTGTTGATGACACCGGTTACTGTGAAATGACTTGAAATGGAAAGAATACAGTTTTTATTTGCATTTCTTTCAGAATTGTGGAATTAATTATTATTCATTTAAAAGAAGGGATAAAAGGCAGAGGTATCGGTATCGGTTATCGGTATCGGCCGATCTCGCTCTGAATAATCGCTTATCGGTATCGGCTGGGAGATTTAGTATCGGTGCGTCTCTAGTTTTCACATTTTATGTATTAAAGTGCTTGATTTTAGAGCCCCGGTGTTCACCTTCCGTGGAACTGGGCGCTCATTTGATCAATAAACCGAGAGAAAAAGCATTTATTCCACACATAAATCTCTCCAGGTAAAACTTCAATCCAAGCAATGACTCTGACCAAATAATGACTTTGCTTAAGCTTACAAACATCGATCGGCCGGATCCCGAACCAGCCAGCATACGACACATTAGTTCCTTCCTTATGCCGAGTATATTATTGCTCGGACGCACTCTGTATTTTGCGGTTATTTTCCCCACAGCTAATAACGAAGTCCCAGTTTTCAGTGGCGAACTCTTGAAGAACTTCTTCCCCCCAAACCTTATCGTTTCTTTCAAAGCACCTTTGAAAGAGTGAGACGTTTCAGATCTCCCACTGTGCACTGGTATAACGTATAGGCGGCGTGTTTTTTGCAGGAGCTGTTGACGAAGAACTGAACGAGAACTCGTGAAAAAGTGCTGAAAGACTGAAGCGACTCACATTGTGCAGGTGTCAGCTTTCAGCCTCAGCTGGTCCGATTGTAGTAATTACGCTGTCTTTAATTGTGAACCGCTCGACGTGTCTCGGGGAGCAAATCACCTGAATTCCCGCTGTTTGTGTCACAACAGCGGCGCGGAAACGAAGCTCCCGGAAAGCTCGTTTTATCATCCGGAGATTTTTTCCTTTTTCATTCACGAGTCAAGGACATTCAGGTGGGAAGCGTGGCCAGGCTGCGAGATTCACTCCTGTCATACGCACAACAAACGTACAACAATGTAAAGCAATCGCTCACTGTCGAGCTGGGTTTGCCATTGTGTGTGTGTGAATTCATACAGTGCATGTATGCATGTATTCTGGTTGTGCTTATGAAGGAATAATCAGAGAATCCATAACAGCACACTAATTAATGCCTACTGCTGCAGCTAAAAGGGCACACGGAGGCTAATCAATAATCCGCGCACATTCTGCTCTTTTAAGGTGAAAACACAAACGGTGTGAAGTCAGGCGCTCATCTCATCCTCATATTTCTCTCCTGAAAATAAGGCAGTCCCAGAGCACCAAGTCCTGAGAGAGTGGTTCCTCTATTAAAGCTATTAAATCTGCTCAAACAGAAGCGGTGCTTGTGTTTAAGGTATGTTTTCAGAATATGAACTCGCTGAGAGCGGGACACGTTGCAAAAGCAGAAGGCTCAGGATGGCTTCGTTTCAATCCGTAATCGTTTGAGGAATAAAACACTCAGAGGTGTGCTCTTAAAGGAAAATGATCAATGACTGAGTGGTGTAATGACGCCCAGAGTTACCGTTACCACCAAAAGCGGACGATTTTCCTATAAAAGGCGCAACCCATACAAAATGTTTATGGATTTATAACACAGCAGTTTGCCAGTGGAGCAGTTAGAGAACAACACATCGTCGCTTTTTATCCATTTAATGCTGCGGCATATCTACAGAGTTAGTTCCTGTTCTTCACTTACGTTATAGTAGCTGTAAACAAATGCTCCGTGATTTATTATTATTATTTTTTTAACTCTCACTTGAATTTAATAAGACAAAAACAACACACACACACACACACACACACACACACATACTTGTGCAAGTCTGTATCGGGGACTACATGCTGGATCCTCCAATGCGGGGACCTGTATTTTTAAAAGGTTTAGGAGCAAACCAAAGACAGACTCGTGTTTCAGTTGAAGCTGTAAAAACGTCTGTCACTTCAAATTAAAGAAAAAACTTTAATAAAGCAATGTGACATTTTTCCACATTCTGGGGACAATTTCTAGTAGACCAAACTTGTGAGGACGAGCGGACACACACACACACACACACTATTATTCTGGTATGTCCCTATATTAATAGGAATGCGAGTACACACACACACACGTGTCATGTTACAAAAAAATCGCAACATGTACATTCCTCTAAATACTTAAAGTTACAGTTTTACCTTTTGAGACTCCTTCCATAAATGTTAAATAAGCATCTCCTTCACCTTATCAATCATCACACACACGGTTACAAATCTGTTTATCTTCCACACACGTCCCTGGGTAAGTTCTTACTGCAGAAACAAAAATAAATGAGAACGAGCACATTCATATAAACCTGAGACCGGGATTGTACAGATGCTTCATAATGAAATTCCAGAACGTTCAAGGACTTTTCAAGCACTTTGTTTTCAAGGACTATACAAGACATGTCATTCAAACATATTCGTATATATTATAATAATTAAAACACATCCGATTTTTATGGCGCCTTTTCCAGTCATGCTGGACTAAATTTGCATTTCCCAGGCACTGCTTCCGTCACGATTGGAGGTGGAGATGGGTGCGAACGCGCAGAATAAGTTTTAATAAAGACCCAAACGAAACACAAAAAAGGCACTATGACCTTGTGGCAAAACACTAAGGCAAAGACTAAACATAAACCAAAGACCGTAAACACGGCAACAGCAAACTGTGGCTATATACACGAGTTAACATGAACATGATTCAGGTCCAGGTGGTCATGTGACTGACGGAGTGCAGCGCAATGGCTGTGATGGCTTAGTGGTTAAGGCTCTGGGTTACTGATCAGAAGGTCAGCGGTTCAAGCCCCAGCACTGCCAAGCTGGGCCCTTGAGCAAGGCCCTTAACCCTCTCTGCTCCAGGGGTGCCATATCATGACTGACCCTGTGCTCTGAAAACAATTTTACTGCTCTACTGTATATGTGACCAATAAAGCTTCATCTTCACCATAACGTCGATATGCTCCTGAGTGACAGGAGCACTGTTGTCAACAACTTTCCATGGAAAGTCGCTGGATGATGTCACGCGCTAATTAACATTATCCGTTACGTCATCGCATACTTGCGTTCCGCCTAGTGTCGGCCCTTTACGTCTGTTTACTTCTCTAATGATCTCTGTGCTCGCGTGCTGTATTTTAATGCAGTAATACATATTTTTCTGTTTCTGTTGCCGGACAACGGAACGAGTATGAAATAGTGACTGAGACGCGGCCCGTTAAGGCTACGTGTTAACCAGCAGCCACGTCCGAGCTGCTGCCACGCCTACGTTTACGTGTAAAGTGAAGTGACGGGATGCCTGTCTTGTTCTTTCTCTCGCACAGAATGTACTGCTCCTCCCTGCCTCTCACTGAACAGCGTAGCCGCAGAGAGAGGTGTACCTCTGGGGGGAACGCAGGACCTCACGCTGGCAGGGCAGTACTCTCAGTGACTCTCTTCTACAGAAAAGCAGCTACGGTTTGTCCAAAGAAGTCCTAGATATATCACTAGGTGCTTTTTTTTTTTTTTTTTGGCAGGAAATAAAGCCACTAAAGGGGTCTAAAAAGTGGACCGGAACTGTTTCTGTTAAAACGAGTGAGCGGATAGCGGGAGGACGGGGACGGAGGGTCTGCAGCGGGGGCTCGAACATCGAGTCAGAGCACTGTATTGAAGTTCTATCAAAAATAAATACAGTTATTTAGCGATTTCGTATTTATTGACCTTTTACGATTCAAGCTCTTTTTCCAGCACCGCTGAACATTTTCCAGTACTTAAATCTCAAAACTCAAGCACTCAAGCACCCTGCTGAGATTTGCAGCTGCACTCCCGTCAGAGCTGCTGTTATAAAACATTCATCCACACCTTCGGACCAATCAGAATCGAGCATAACAGCGCTGCGGTACACTTATAAAGAGTCCATATCTGTTGGAAAGTCATGTGAAGTTAAGCTGAAGTACTCGGCGATTGTTCTAATTAAATTAGGTATATTAGTGTAGATGTGCGGAGTTTTATATCCATCTAACGTTTAAATAGATCAGACTAGTGAGCATAAAAAAGAGAATTTCTGGGGTAATGTGAGCTTCAATAAAGAGGACGTTTAATTACAGGACGATTACCTGGAGCCGAATGGAACGGATTTCGGTTTGCAGCCCGGGTATAATGAGAGATTTAATGAGAGCGATGCGCTAGCTCGGCGTGACTGTTACGGATTAAGGGTTTCTGAACGTTTTACCTTTTGAAAACGTCCAACCAAGCAAAATATCATAAAGTTCAGGTCGCACTTGTACGTCTTGGTGTGGTCTTTGAAGGCCAACCAGAAGTACGTCTTGAGAGCTTTGAAGGCCAAAAGTGGAGAAGGTTCCACGTGAACAGCAGATATATGTGTCAGCGGGATGAGCGAATGATGCTTGTTCCTCCTCATGACCTCTTCAGAACTTGATGTACATCAAAGGAAATGTGTTATCACGCTGCTCTAGGAGAAATCGGATGGGGCAGGAGCTTTCATATCACTCGTGTATATATATATATATATATATTGCCATTTCCGTTTACCTGATGCTTTTTTCCACAGGATCCAACCAAACAGCTGAAGGTTAAAGCTCTTGCTCAAGGAGCAAATGTGAAATGCTGGGATTTGAACTCATAGCCCTCTGATCAGTCACCCAACGCCTTGACCACTGAGCCACACTTCACTCTACAGTCAAGCTGAGGTTTAAACACAGAGGGTTTTCTCTCTCTCTCTCTCTCTCTCTCTCTATAAAACATGAATTTCATTATCCTTTATCCCGCCAGCATATACAATATTATCCGTATTGCACCATGTATAAGCTTTCACTTCCACAAAAAACCGCGAACATAACAACATAACAAGATGTACTCTAAATGTTAGGGCAGACGTATTCAAACTTTCTGAACTCCAAAACGTTCGCCAGAGAGTGACAGTTAATATCAGCAGGTTCAAAACACCTACGCAAATGTCAATTGGCTCATCTGGCGTTTTTATTATCAAAAAAATCAGGCATGATTTGAATGACTTTCCTGCTCCAAAAGGCTGGCAGGTCTGATGCAGTCTTTTGATTAGACCTTTTTTATTGGTATTTTCCACCTCACCCATGGCCCTCTGCAATGCCCTACATTTTGATAACCTGTGTTGCTTCGGCTGGTTCAATAGATGACTCATGTGGATGTGGGGGTGTGGACTAGTTGGGGTGGTGGAAAAAACATCGAGGTAGGTGGTAAAGAAAGTAGAATGGGAAATGAGTGATTGTCTAATCCCAATCCCAAAGAAATTCCTCCTGCAGCTATATTTCTTTTTGTCAAACTTGTAAATTTGCAAATACACCTGAAATAAAATCATCGCACTGTGGCACAGTGTGGACCATTCGGTGCCACGGGTTGCACATCACTATCCAATCCTATTCATCACTAATGGGTTTCTTGCTACACTGACAAAACCGCACCAAGTTCTGAACCAAGTTCTGATTTTTAATTATAAAATAAGACGACAGTTCGACTAGTCATTTAAAACAATATTTATTGTTCGACTGTTAAAAATTTACCCGTAGTAAATGTAGCTTTAGTGATATATTCGTGTTGTGTTTTTTGGAAATCTCATATCTGTATTCGCTGTGGTAAAATAAATAATAAATAAATAAATGCACTCATTTCTCCTAACGGCTCAGAAAAGACTAGAAAAAAAATAGCCCCGTTCGAGCGTCGTGCGTTAAGAGTCTCAACGTCACGATACCGGGAAGACAAATCGACATCGCGTCTATAGTCGATGCGTTTTTTGACCTTTTTCCCATTTAATAATGGGAATGTGATGATTAAACAACGACGTATACAGTGAGAGCAGAAAGAAAAGCAGGAGGAAGTCAGAGGAAAATCAATCACACTAGTATGAAAGGAATGCGGTGACATTCTGACAGTCTGTCAGTCAGTGCCTTCCCAGACTGTACACTAACAAGAGCTCTCTCTCTCTCGCTCTCTCACTTCCCCTTCCTGTCTGTCTGTCTCTCTCTAGCTGGAATTGATGGCTCGGGACAGCCTTCCTTAGAGGTGCTGTCTAGATAAGGACAGCGTGACACCTGCCAGCGGGGGATCACCTCCATGGCTTCTGTATACCAGGGGCTTCTGAGTAAAAGAAATGACGGGACCAAAAAACCCCATATATATATATATATATACATACATACAGCGCCTTGTGGTAAACATCGTTTGAAATGATTTCATCAAATCTGATGCTTTTTCACCATTAAAACATAATAAATATGTTTAGAATTAAGTAATTACTGACGTATTTTTCCCAACAGGTGTAAACAGGTATTTACAACTGGGTGTACTGGGAGAGATTTTGGTAGTCGAATGTACAAAATGACATCTCAGACCTGCTAAATTAATTTAGCAATAACATTTTTAATCTGGTTTAAATGCGTCTTTATCCCTTTTTATGTGGATAATCACTTGGGTGCATTTGTGCATCTCTTTGTGAATAATCTCTATTCAGATGAGCAGCATACACACACACACACGACACGTACGTGCTAATAAAAATGAGGAAATAAATAAAGTAATAGCACATAAACCCAGTACAATACATTACAATGCGAATATAAATATAAATATAAATATATATAAAACAACGGTGGCTCTGTTATGTTTTATTTATTATTCAGGCATGTTTTGGCTCCACTTGCGCCCCTTAGAGAGAAGACTCGCTGCAAAAAAATGAAACCCTGCACTTCCTCTCACCTTTGTGTTCTATTCTGTTGGCGCGCTCTCTTCCAGGATGAAGAGACATGGCGTGAGGGCGCGCTGAACGCTTTGTTGAGGATCTTACGTTATGACCTTCACACTCACCCGATCTCAAGCTGTTTGAACGCTGTGGGAGGTTTTGGAGCGACATGTTCTCCGCTGGCGTCGTCAAAACGCTAAACGAGGAAAGATCTTTGGAAAGAACCGTGTTCATGGCTCCGGTATGGTTCCAGACACTCGTACAATCTACGGAGCATTAAAGCTGTTCTGGCGGCTTGCTGTGACCTTTATGCTAACACACTTTACTCTAGACTTTTCCTTTCTTTTATCGTCCCAGTCCAGGCTCAAAGCGGATGAGTTGTAAAGCTTGTTGGTGGCCTGTAGCATTCATTCATTCAGCCTGAAGCTGAATTCACTCGATTCAATACGGCTATTTCGATTCATTTTTTTAGCCTGAGAGTATCTAGCGTTTTTATAGCACGATGATTACAGCATTACCATCAACATCAATTCAATCAGAGAAAGAAGACGAAACGTTAAATACTAGCAATGCCAAGTGGTTCTCTTTGTGCAGCTGACCTCCCAGTAAATTGCAATGAACCAAAACTATTTTGTTCATTGCTTTTTGACAAAACTATTTTGTTCATTCAACTATTTTGTTCATTGTCCCCCCCATTCAACTTCGTCTTCATGCCATTGGCTAAAACAATAAAACACAATTTTCGAGGTCACAGGCAAATATCTTTCGAAATGTCACAAACACAACAGGGAAATGTATTATACAGTATGCGAGCTGCTAGGCATGTTCTTCCACACGTCGTACACTCGGTGTGCTACCGCGTGCCGTTGAGCCACGTGACGCGAGTGACGTTTCTCCTTGGTCGAATAGGCCTTGCTTCTGATTCAAATCATTTCAAGGAATTTAGCGTAATGTGCTCTAAATCTCTAACGTTCTAGCTCTACACATAATCGAAGCTACTTCTCAGACTCTTCTCCGCATGTGGTCACTCGTATCGCAGGAAACCCCAGCAGATGGGACGGAGGGAGAGATGGAGGGATTGGCGCTTACCTCGATCGCTGTAGTCATCCACCAGAACGATCTCGGCAATCAGGTGATCAGGAGTTCGGTTTACGATGCTGTGGACGGTGCGGAGAAGAGAACTCCAGCCCTCGTTATGGAACGGGATGATGATACTGGTGTTGGGGAGATTCTCCAGGTACAGCTTCTGCTTACAGCTGACAGACAGAGAGAAAACGAGACAGATAAAGACGAGAACGAGCGAGGCTGTTATCAGCGCATTATCAGTCCATCAACCGTTCCATGATTACATGTTTGTTTGGCCAAAACACTGTCATTCGTGTAATGAATAGATAGATCTACTATGCTGTACCCCAGCAAGTTTCGGAGTATACGGGTATAGAGCTGAGCGCAAGTCTGATCATAAATCACCGTTTAAAAAGCCTTGTCACTCCCCCTGCTCTAATAAAGCACTCAGAAATCTGCGCCTTAATTCTCTTTCAACAAAGATTGAAGTGGCAGATGAAGCAACGCTTTACAGCTCACACCAGTCTCTAATTCACCACCCTGACAAAGCTGACACACGGCCCATTATTTATAGCTCGCACGGAACCACGGGACCGGCAGTCTTAAAGAGCTCTGCCTTTAATACATTCACACAGTAAATTAAAAGATAAATAGAAACAGCTTCTGTGAGAGGTTGATTGCAAAAGCAAACCCCAGTGAGTAGAACTGGAATGGAAACATATGCTACTGTGTACTGTAAATAGGTTTGATGGCGGAGAAGCGAAGTGCTCCGAGGAGAGCAAAAAGTAAATAAAAATAAATTCTATGACTATCCGGTGTGGTAATTCTACAGTATGAAGTGTCACACGGAGAGAAGTTTAAAGACGAGTGTGTAACATTTACGGAGAACAAAAGCAGGACACGATCCACAATCTAGGTCAAAAGGAGGCTCCACATCATCCAATTAAGCACCAGCCTGACGAGGGAGACTTGGACAGACAGTACACAGAGGTAGAGGTTTAGGTGCGATGTGAAGAGTATCAAGCTGATCCCTGTGGCGACAATCTGTCTGTTAGTTCTTTCATCTGACTGCCTGCTGAAAACGTGTGCCCTTGCTTCCTGTCGTATCCTTTCCACAGTTCTGAACCATTTATACCACGATGGGAATGGCGTCTGACTGCAGTACTTCCAGAAAAAAAAAAAAAATGGGGCAATGGTTTGAAGCAAGTCCGCTTTCTGGACACTTTACGAGGCTTTAGAAACGTCCCGACGTGTCTTGTCGGTGTGCTCTAATTGACTGTTGGCTTGCATTTGGTAAACAGAAGTCATTTTAGCACAGTTCTACAAATACTGTATGACAATTCGGGGCGGTTGTGGCTCAGGTGGTAGAGCGGGTTGTCCACTAATCGTAGGGCTGGAGGTTCGATTCCCGGCCCGCGTGTCTCCATATGCCGAAGTGTCCTTGGGGCAACACACTGAACCTCAAGTTGCTCCCGATGGCAAGTTAGCACCTTTGCATGGCAGCTCCGCGACCATTGGTGTGTGAGTGAGTGAATGGGTGAATGAGAAGTGCAGACCATTGAAATTCCAGGCCTTGTTCCATAACTACACTATATGTCCAGATGTATGTGGACACATAACCATCACACCCATATGTGCTTTTTGAACGTCACATTCAGCGTTCCCTTTGCTGGCCAGGTACTGACGTTGGGGGAGGAGTTCTGGGGTGCAGTCGGCGTTCCAGTTCATCTCAAAGGTGTTCAGTTGGGTTGAGGTCAGGGCTCTGTGCAGGAAACTCGAGTACTTCTACTCCAACCTTAATACACCATGTCTTTACAGAGCTCAGTTTGTGTACAGAGGCACTGTCATGCTGGAACAGGTTTGGGCGTCTTAGTTCCAGTGAAGGGAAACTTTATATAATTCTACAGCATACACAGACATTCTATACAATTTGTGGTAACAGGTTGGGGAAGAACCACGTACAGTACGAGTGTGATGGTCCGGTGTCCACAAACCATATAGTATATATTGTCCAGGATTTCCCCTCTGATCATGCAGTATTCATATTTGTTTTACGTTCCTGTCACGTTTCCTTTCTTCCTTGTTCGCACCATAATCGACATTTTGCCTCGATTTTGCGTCTCGTTTCCGATTGTGTCCAGGTGCTCTGTGCGTCGTTTCTAAAGAGTCGAGCCCTGATATTTCATTATTGGAGTGCGAATCATACCGTGCGTCCTTGTCGTTAAGTCCGAGCGTTTGTTTTCTTGTTTCCGTGCTCTGTTTCCTGATTCAGACCCTCGCTGGTTTTGTGGTGATTATGCGATTATCCCGTTTTCGTGCTGTCTGCCTTTGCTTCGGATTAGGTTGATGATTACTGGTTTTGCCATAATAAACGACACGCTGATGTTACACATTTGCATTATGCCTCTTCAAACAAACCGCAAGTTACAGCATTGCTGTACTGAAGGTATTTTTTATGTCATTTCAGTGAATTATCTTGGAGATCTCAGGTGGCTAATCAAGTCACAATATTATGTCTGAAATAGTATACTTTTAAAGGGGATTTTTCCTCTTATTTTTAGCTAGTTGGATATAGCTAGATGTGTACACTGTTATTTTTGTTTTGTTTTGTTTTTTCCTCAGATGTAACGATATATAAACTGGCATCTCCGTGCATACTGAATGACAAATGTTTCAATTTCCCTGCTGTTTCCAACTCTGAATTTATAGCTGCATTACTCAGTGTGTCACCTGCCATAGTAAAACCCACTCACTCCAGCCTCCGTGCCGAGCTACTGAATCACATAGCGGGCCATTTTTACACACCCTCTCCTGTTTCTGGATCAGTGTTTTTTTCCCCCAGATATTTATCAGCACAACGAGACGAGACGCGGGACAGTCTGCGCTGCCGTTCTGAGCCGCTTTTGAGAAACGCAGGCCGCTGTCTGAAAGCAGTGTTCCACATCCAGCATGCAGAGCTGCACGCATCCACTGGGCGTGAAAATAAACAGACCTGCACCAGAAACAAGGCCTGAATTGGGACTTGCAATAGCACAGCTGTGATCTAGTCTCAAAAGGTGCTTTGTGTTTCAAAAGCCTGCAAACTATCCTTCCTGGAGATAAAGTGGGACTGGACTCCATTCTTGATCCATCCCTGGCTTTCTACTCGTCTCATAAGAAGCCAGAGCGGATCTTTCATTATCGATGAAACTGCTTGACCCTCGGCTACATGAGTTATTAGTGGATTTGTTCTTGCCAGGGGAAAATCCATGAAAAAAATAAATAAATAAAACGCTTTCATGGGCAGCAAATGGTGCGGATTGGTTAGTCTCCTGAGAACAATTAATGATCAGTCCATCAAAGAGCTCATCTGTTGAAGGGGTGAGTGCGAAACAAGGTGATCTCCTCCACAGTAATCCACACCTGGCCTTTACTTTTGACTATGAAGTCTCTAGATGAAAGAGACTCACTAACAGTAAAGTGAAGTGCACTGAAAGGACAAAAGAAGTGGAAACTGTAGGTATTTATAGAGCGCTAATAATCGATTACGAAATGACGAATCTCATTATCGATTGGTCGGTCTGCGCACAGCACGGGGCACATTTACTCGTTGTGTTAATTCTGTTCGGAAAACACGTATCGGAAAAATGGCAGAGAGGACAGACCAAAGTTGTGTACCAACTGACATGCAATACACTATGCACTTACACTATGCATTATGTACTCTTCCGTCTAGTGTATGAATTTTAGAAGGGTAGTATCGTCTAAAATGAAAACCGTGGTTTTTACTAACCGGAAGTATACACTGTTGGCGTCAAACGTATGTAATGTGACGCCGCTAGCTTTAACAGAACACCCAGAGTCAAACAAAATAAATTCCTTCAGTTTACTGTTCATGTCAGCGTTACCTTCTATACCCTACATGACCTCACAATCAGACGGAGGCGGAATCGTCAAGTGACAGCGGAAAAAAAAAGTGTGCGACCTCCAAGTCCTCTAAGATATGGGTGCATTTTATATTAAATGCCATGAAGAAGATTGTAACCTGCAAACTTAAGTAGCACGGAAGCACGACAGTGATGCACGAGCACAAACTTATGTTCATATCCAAAATGCTCCGCTGTATGTAAGGGCTTGGGGAAACTGGTGAGAGTTGCTTAAAGGTTTACTTTAATTCAAGTTTATTGTCATTATATGCTGTATTTGCGCACTTACAGTGTAAATTCTGACATTTATTATAACGGGAGCGATCTGTTAGTAACGAAGCCGCGTTGCTCCTCACTTGCAGTGTAGATGCGGTGATAAACAGTTTAGCGCAAGTTAGATTTGTAATGTCTAATTAAAATGATACGATCAAAGTAAACACAAGTAAAACAATATGACTAAAAGTGAGGAACACAAACTAATTTAGGACTGTAGTTGAATTTATATATATATATATATATATATATATATATATATATATATGTTAACTGGACAAACAGTTGTGCTAATGTAAAGTTTTAGTCTAAGTTTCTATGTGTAACACGCAGTTTGTGTAATTTGATATTGTGTATTGCTACAGATTAATTGATTATGAAAATAATAATTAGTTGCAGCACTATATACAATAAAATTTTTAAAACACAGTATTTATGATAGAGCACATTAAAGAACCAAAATACACTCACTAACGAATTGACTAGAAGCCTGTAAGGATTAGTACAAACTATGAAACCTATATTCAACAAGCGCTAACAATAACCTTCACAGGTATTTTTTAAAATCTATTGAGCTGGCGTTCCGAATGTTTTCAGGGGAAAGCCTGCCTCAGTTAATCACTCGGAATGGTCTGTGCTACTGCAGGAGAACAGAACGATACACCAGATTTGAAAATGTTTAAAGCTTTAAATGTCATACAGTCGTGTGAAAAAGTAAGTAGACCCCATGGAAATTGTTGGAAATAGCTTTTTTTTTTTTTTTTTTTTTTTTTTTTTAACATATTTGGGCAAGCAAACATTTGATCATCTTTGAAACAGTACCTATTAATAAAGTTAATACTTGATGAACAAAACCATGAGGAAAATGAGCTTTTTCAATCATTTATTCAACAGATGGTCTCAGAAGCTGGTATTGCCCGCTTTAGCAGAAATAACTTCTTGTAGGCTTTTGCGTAATTGTCCACCAGGATTGCTGGAATATTTGACCACTCTTCCATGCGATATTCTTTCAGTTGCGAGTTTTTTGAGGGTTTTCTTGCATGTTCTGCTCGTTTCAAATCCTCCCACAGCATTTCAATGGGATTCAAATCCTGGCTTTGACTAGGCCGTTCCATAACCCTCCATTTCTTCTTTTTTTGAGCCGTTCCTTGGTGGATTTGCTTGTGTGCTTAGGATCATTATCCTTTTGAAAAGTCCACTTTGGGTTCAACTTCAACTTTCGAACAGATGGCCTCACATTATCTTCAAGCACTCTTTGATATGATGCAGAATTCATAGTTGAATCAGTGAACGTAAGCTGTCCAGTCCCTGAGGCAGTGACGCAACCCCAAACCATAACATTTCCACCACCGTGCTTCACAGTTGGTATGAGGTGCTTCTCCTGAAAAGCTATCTTTGTTCTGTGCCAAACATGTCTGCCGTTACTGTGACCAAACAACTCTATCTTTGATTCGTCTGTCCAGAGCACATTATTCCTAAAGGCCTGGTCTTTCCCTATATGCTCATTGGCAAACTGTAGTCTTGCTCTAATGTTTTATTAAATGAAATTTTGGGGTTCTTGGAGACTTACTTTTGCATCAGACGGTCTGCTCTTGGGCCGAATTTGCTGGGAAGGTCAGTCCTGGACTAATTGGCGGTCGTTTGAAATCTGCACCACTTTTAGATGATTTTCCTTACAGTGGAATAATGTATTTCAAATACAAGACTTGTAGGCATCCACAATCTTTCTTTCTGAAAGCCTTACAGAACTCTTTAGATCATGGCATGATGACACCACACACCTCAATAACAAAGGGAACAGCAAACACATATTTGTGAGAAAAAAGTCAGTATTGTGAGATGTAACCTCAAATCTGTGAGAATAAAGTCAGTATTGTCAGAACTGTGACTCGCAATTGTTGGAAATAAAGTCGGAATTGCGAGGTATAAATTCCCAATTGCGTTTAAAAAAATGTTTTCTCTGTGGTGGAAATGGGCTTCCATAGGACAGAGCTTGTTATACCCATTAAAACTAAACTCACCGAGACTTTCTTGCATTATGACGCCACCAGGTTTGTCAACATTACCCGATGGAGTGGTACATAATGTTCTGCTGTTAATTCAATGACTTGAAAAGATGAAAATTTTAACCCTTATCTCTGCTTCCTAATTAAAGTCTTAACAGCGATACCGAGCTCCAGAGGATGTAAAAAACAAAACATAAATGATCCGATCATGTCCTCATTTGCATACTGATAATCCTAAAACTGGTGTTCTCTCAGACGTGAAATAAATAAATAAAAAATTTAAACTAAATCCCTGGTACGTTTCCTCCATGTTACTGTATTCTGAAGACCAACAGCTTATTTTTCCGCCATCTTTGCTCACCCTATTGGGAGATTTTTGGATGGAAACGTATTGTTTAAGAATTCGATTACCAGATTAGGGTGACTGATCGGAAGGTCGTGAGTTCAAACCTCAGGACTGCCAAGACACCACTGCTGGGAACTTGAGCAAGGTCCTTAACCCTCAACTGCTCAGATGTATAAATAAAATAAATGTAAGTCGCTCTGGATAAGCGGGTCTGCCAAATGCCATGCGTGAAAATGATGCTACGCATAGACAAGACATAGAAAAAGTTTAAAAATGGCTTCCTTTGTAACTTCAGTTTGTTCACAGGTTAAATAAATAAATAAATAAATAAATAATGGTCTGTTTCACGATTCCGAGGCAGAAGTCACACAGAGGTGACTGGCATGCAGTTGAAAATACAGTGAAAATCCAATTAAAGTGTAGTAGATAAACAGATAAGTGAAATAAAATAGAATAACTCAGAGATGGCAACAGGGTCAGTGTTTAACGTTCGAAGCTAGTGATTGGTAGATTGTTAGATTAAATCTAATGACTCCTAGAGAACAATTGTTTGACCCTAGAGAATTGCAATTAACCCTCAATTATTCCGCTGAATGCTCTGGACTCAGCCAAGTCACTTTGGACTCAACCGTGAGGTGACTGGCAAATAAATAAATGTAAAGGTAAATATAAGACATTGTCCATGTATTCAGTATTTCAATCTACAGTAGTTACTAATAAACAGATGTATAACTGATTTACGTAACTTAACTTACTAAAGTTCCTTCAAAACTAATACAGATGATCCATAGGGAGGATAGATCTTTTCTTTTTTTTTTTATCTTTTACTCACTTGGGGTGTCTGATGTCGGGCAGAGAGCGATCCAGTGCGATGTTGTTGCTCACGTAGATATTAAAGCCGTTCTCTTTGTACACCGAATCATCACACTCGTCCTCTGCAAGCGGGTACGGCTTCCCCTGCTCTCCTTTCCCTACGACACACACATAAACATCGTCTTCGAAATGTGCATGCTTTTGTATGTGCTTGAGTGTGTGTGCGTGTGTGTGTGTGTGTGTGTGTGTGCGCAGGAAACCTTTGGTAATTAGAATTCCAGGCTTTTCATTTCGAAGCTGGTGTAAACAGTGAGAAAGATGAACGTTTAGCAGTGTATCTCCATGATGTACAGTAAATTTGCTGCTTATTGCAGTTGGTTCAAGGTTACTCATACGAAACAAATTTGGGGGAGAAAAAAAGAGGAGAAAATAACACCGCCAATCATTTAATCATGAGATTTTGGATCAAAGTATTTTCATTTCAGTGTACGTTTATAAAACTCGATTGAGTGACCGGCCAAAATTAAACACTGTAAATGCTACGAGTATCACGGAAAAGGGCTCGCTGACATCCATCAATCAAGAATGGCTAATCGACAAAATCGGTACGTTTTTGTCTCACGTCATTTGAGGGGAAAATAGAAGGTACTTAGGCACCCTAATGTTATTCTACCTTTCTTATTCTTCTTCTTTTTCTGGTTAGGGTGTCCATAGAACTGTCTATTAAAAACTTGTGATGTTTGACATACTGATTGGGGAGGGTCTAAGGAACATTCCGACCAAATTTGGGCCAAGTGCTGTCAAGGATCTAGCGCCACCTTCGGGTCAAATTTGGAAGTACCTTTATGGTAATAACTTTTGAACTGTGTGTCCAAAGTTTAAAAGCCAGGCATCTCAGGATTCTCCAGGCAGAGACGAGTTCAGCGCACCCTATGACATCAATTTCTGCCTAATTAGTTTTTTCTGCTATCTTGGATTGTGTCAAAAACAGTTTGTCCGCTACTCCTCCTATAAATAGTGTCCAATCATCACCAAATTTGGCACGTCTTCAGAACATCTTCAGAGTCCATCCATCCATCCATCCATCCATCTTCTATACCGCTTTATCCTTTTCAGGGTCACGGGGAACCTGGAGCCTATCCCAGGGAGCATCGGGCACAAGGCGGGGTACACCCTGGACAGGGTGCCAATCCATCGCAGGGCACAATCACATACACATTCACACACCCATTCATACACTACGGACACTTTGGACATGCCAGTCGGTCTACCATGCATGTCTTTGGACTGGGGGAGGAAACCGGAGTACCCGGAGGAAACCCTCACAGCACGGGGAGAACATGCAAACTCCGCACACACAAACCCCCGACCCTGGAGGTGTGAGGCGAACGTGCTAACCACTAAGCCACCGTGCGCCCCATCTTCAGAGTAAGCCTCATAAAAAATATATCTGACAGCGAAGCTGCCAAACAGGACGTGAGGCTGAATTTCAGCAACGACCTTGCACACTGACACAAATCTTGGTAGGCAACTTCAGGACCATGCCCCGA